>NC_056743.1:434299469-434486536 GCF_019279795.1 Protopterus annectens
ATCACACTACAGTGGGGATTGGGAAATTTACCCTTTTCACTGTAGTGCAATCTCAGAGTTGGAATATATAATTTGCAGAGGGTGTGGGGGGCACAGCCTCCCACATGGGGGTGCAGGGGGGCTTGCCCCCTGCGAAACTTTAAAAACTTGTGCTATAGATGTACAATTCATATGGCAGCTTCAGCACAACTTCCTGAGGGTCTGTTATCACTTCCTGATATTCCAAATTTGTTCGAATGTGGAAGTTGTGGTGATTTTCGACATTCTGTAAAAGTGACATTGCCAAATTCGGAATGTAAGATTGATCAAGTGAATAGATTTTTTTTTTTTTTCTTCTTCTTCAACTTCTTGATAGTAAACCAAAAATGACAGCAACAGCTCTGGTTTGATATACCCCATATGTGTCAGAAAGGATTCCCAAATCCAAAATAATAGTCACAAAGAAAGAAAAAGATACTAACAGCTCTGGTTCAGCAAATTCCACAGTAGTTAGAGAGATTTCAGCAAAAATAGAGTCAAGCTTAAAAAATAGATTACAATGTTAACTCCATTCCATGGTGTGGTAACTTAGCAAATGAAAGAAACCGTGAACATGACAACAATAAATACTTCATTATTATTAAAGGGCACAGCTATAAATTCGGGTTCCTATCACATAGTCGAACCCCATATGGTCGAGACCATAATTTCGAACTTGTACAAGTTCGAGCATGTAAATGGAAATCTCTGTAAGGGAAGATTTCCGTTCATTTCAATGTAGTGCAATCTCGGAGTTGGTATATTTAAGTAATGGGGGGGGGTGCAGGGGTGCTTGCCCCCTGCTTACAACAGTTTATTTTGTTTTTACTACTTTTTTTTTTATTACTAGTCACAGTTTTGTAACTTCAAACGGAATGGTTCGAACATTCCATGTTTGAAGTTATAAAACTTCGACTATGTGATATATATAGACCCATAAATTCTACACATCTAATGTAGTAACACAACTATTTACATTTTTTTAAGTCCAAGTATATATCTGTTTAGTTTATATATATATATATATATATATATATATATATATATATATATATATATATATATATATATATACTCACTCATTCTAGACAAAAAGCAAGTTTTCTGCATAGATTTCCAAGAAACATAGCTTAGGAATGAAAGTTTATTTCCGTAGTTAAACACCCAATTCCCTTTCTTGCTAGAACTTGCACATTTTTCATACCAGAATAAAACTTTTGCCCTATCCATAGGGAAATGTTTTACCTTCATAATTAACTCTGCCATTTTAATTGACCATTGGTTCCCTGTATCTATACAGTGCTCTACCAGCAGGGCATAATCTGCTTTAGCAGTGAACATATCCTCAAACTGCTGTGTAGATTTCCCAAGCATGTATAGGAAATAACTGCTGCCAAAACATTACCTTATTCATTAAAATGTCAGGTTGAGCTTCATTGAGAAGGTCTACTACAAGATCTCCCTCTAATTCATCCTGTAATCAAATACTAAGCAACAATGACTTATGTTTGCATGGTAAAGTCTGGGTTTCTGCCACCTATCTGGCACCTCCATCAAATAATTTACTTTCCTTCCTGACAAAAGTGAATGACACCACCCATACCACCTGAAGCTTATTTTGCCAAACAACAATAAGCAGTATTACAAACAAACCTTCTCTAAATGTGTATATTTGGTCGCTGCTGCTCTCAAACATACAAACCTCTTTTTTTTTTTGCTGTTGAACCAGCTCTGCAAGCTCCCTAAGCTAAAATTCAGTAGATATGCTACAACAAACCCTTTGTAAGAATCACTTTTACTTTCCTACTCTTCACAAATAATTGTAGAGGTCCCCCTCAGCATATGACCATAAAATAGCTCAATTGATAAAAAGTGGACTCTTGGGGCACTTCCTTATATGCATAGGGGAGATGGGGAAGACACTGCCCCCACTCCCAGTTAAGCTGGTCTGTGAATTTTTTAGTACTTGTCCACCAAACTATTTGTTTATGGACATCAGGTTGTATTTTTAATTCCTTTACCTCACTGTGCTTCCACAAACAGGTCAGGTCCGACATAAAGATATCCTCTCTGGGCATCAATATTCTGCAGAGAAAACCTAACTTGCTGAGAGTTTTAAAAGCACATTCCCACCATTTGTGTTTCAGTAGAAAACAAGACACCACCTGAGTACTTAATAGTCTAACTTAAAATCAGCAGGGTATTCCTCTTAACTGTGGTGACCAGGGTAATGCTAGAGCCTACAATACCCATGGATAGTTTCTCATTTTTAAATAAAATGCAGTGATACTAAAGCAGCATTGCCTTTGCCTCCTACCTTGCCAACCTTTTGGCACTTCTTCTATCTTACAATACCCCGTCGTCTCCTACCTTGCCAACCTTTTGGCACTTCTTCTATCTTACAATACCCCGTCGTGTTTTGCAATACGTGGCTAATTAAAAGGTTTGCATAAGCCACTTCTTTCCAATGCTTTATGTTTAGATTGTCTGAGAAAGGAGTATCATGGGCTAAGGCCTGAAGTGTCCAGTAGTAGGCCTTTGGGAATACCAAATGCTGTATAATTTCTCATTTTAGCCCACATCCAGGAGACCATTCTCTCTGCAATATCCTTTGTCCAAATATACTGACTCTCTCTGCCCTTAAGTCAGATGCCTCCTTGGCTACCTCCCTCAAGTTTTGTAAGGTGGAATTTAACAGATGTATGTGTTGCAACTTCCCCTTCATGATTCCCCCAGCTCCCCCCTCTGGAAGTCTACAGTCTTTTGACAACTGAGGCTCACTTAGATTTAAGTTTACTACTTCCAGCTATTTCTTACCCTGATATGGCCCCTTTGGAAATTAGCCAGTACTTTGTGTCAACTGTAGCTCTGATTCTTGCACCCAGCTTTTCTGAAATGACATCACCAGCCACTGTTGGACGTTTGAGTACTAGAAGGGTCCCCTTCCATGCCTTCCCCATGTGCTTGTCTGCATTTCTGACTAGATGTAAATAGCTGTACACAAGATACTGGATCATCAATGTAATTTCTTATCAGGACATCTGTCAGGATATCATCAGTAACTACCATCTTATCTCCTTGCCCCAACCCCTTCACACAACAAATGAACCTTTTGTTGATAGCGTCTGTAAAGCTGCCCTCACCTGGTCCCATCCAGAGTGGCCTTCACAGGCAAGTAACCATCATCCTGCTTAATAACCGCAGACTTAAGAGCCAAAATGATCCAGTGCCTTTATTAAACCTTAATGCCTCAAGTTGAAAACCCTTGGAAGAGTTTTTCAACTTGAGCCAATAAGGTTGGTTAGGCGTATTAAGTACTGAGAACTTATTCTCTAGTTATAATTTCTACCAAATAATTGCTTATTTCTGCAATGAAATCACTGACATGATCTTCTTTTCCTCTATATTCTCCAAATGCATTTTTTATAAGTTTCAGATATAAGCTAAAAGTCTAAAAGGACACAAACAGTGCAGTATCTGACATATTCCTAATAACATGCTTAGTTTTACCCATGAGCAGAGGCATTAAAAACACACACATTGCTCTTGGTTCTGATTATGCAGTCTTTCAAATTCTTAAATGAAACTATCAAAGTAAATCTCCTGGTTAGACTGGGGCAATTCTGGGCACATTGTGAGTGCGGAAAAGGGCACTTTTTGATAACATCCGTAACTGAAATAATAATTTCATGAATTCTAATTGTATCCTAACTTAGGAATGGGGTTCATTTCTGTCATGGTATTAGAAACCCAGAAGACATGGAGAAATTAAACCAAAGAAATAATGTAGTATGCACCTTGACAAGCGGAGCTGAGTTTATACCTTTACAACTCATGTGCAGTTGGTAAAGGGTCACGAGTGCCTCCTCGTGCTGTCATTCTTTCTTTCTTTTTCTTCCCTTTAGCAGCTTCAAGCTGTTTCATTCTCTTGGCTCTTCTATCAATATGCAATTCATTTCTAACTCCTGTCAATACTGGCACTTTCTTTCCTTTTCTGGAGTTTCATTTAGTTTCATTCTCTTGGCTACGTCCCTTTCCGTGCATCAGCACTCCAGCTGCAGTTGCTTTAATGCACTCTGCATTTTAAGGTAATCTGGGGACACAACGCCTGATCCCTTAGTTGCACTTCATAACCTACACTCCATGCCAGATTGTCTTTGTGTTTAGCAGACTAAAGTTTGACTGCACACAAGGTGGCAATAGAGTCTTTCTTAATTAAACCAGTATATCAAACCCCTTTGGACTTCTCTCTTACACTTTTTTTTCCAACTTTATCACCAACATCATGGAGTATTTGTATTCCTCAGAGAAAAAATTCCTCATGTCCTAACTGCTCTGATAAAAAAAAAACAACTGATGTAGTTTATATTGCTGTATATTCTGCCATGTGACTGCAAGGTTATGTACAGTTTTTAGTTACAAGTCTGTTTGGTAGCCTATAAAAGTCCAATTTGCAATATATCCACACTACTATTCACCTGGCAAAGAATAAATTATGCAATTATACCTCGAGTTTGAAGTATGCAATCTTAACACTGTCCACTATGGATACTATGTGTATTAATATACTATTTTGATTATACTCACAATATCTTGAAAACATGCATTTCCTCATAGGAAAACTCCACATTAGAACTAAAAAAATCTTTTTTCACTCTTTTGTTTTCTGAGCTATTTTAACACCTCAAAATCACTCTGCTTCTTATCAAATTTTATTATGTTTTCCACAAAATGGTTGCCAATGGGGCTTAGCATATCAAAGTGATCTTGCTTTTCTTCAAGCCTTTCTCTTTCCCATAATCCATTTCAAGTCTGCTTTATATGAGACATAAGGCAGTGGTGGTGCATACCCAAGCTATTGACATGTAATGGGATTAGTGCCAGTCACTGACATCCTGTATACCTTCTGTAACTGGACTGCTTCTTTTATTTCTTGAATGGCCCTCATTTGTGCGTCTCAGACTTTGTTTAACAGTACACTAAGGAGTTGTACAGCTGCGAACAATAAAGTAGCTAAATTGCAGGCCTTTGTTCAAAGTATCTTTTTTTAGTCCAAGATGAATTGACAATACCACTCCCCCCACACTTGGGTAAATGTGTTGATACTTTACAAGATTTACAAGAAAAAAATATTTTCTGACTTTTCTCCAAATGTCACAGACATATTTGATACTTCATTTAAGTCTTCTTAAAATGTTAAGCAGTATAAACAAATATTTAAAGTTTAAAGCTGAGCAGTTCAATATTGTGATGCTGCTTATGTAAAGTTGTCAAAAGAGGTGACAACTGGCTTTGAACCATTGGCTGATCTAATTGCTCTGTTTTTGCTATGAAAGCCATGGCTACATTGAAAGCAGCTGTGAATCAGTGTAAGGTCTCTTCCTGTCTGCAATAAAGATAATGGAAACTGTTTCACACCTCTCTGCCATTTTTTTACAGCACGTGCTGTGTTCCTGACAATAGCAGGAGTAATTACCCAAATAAAATTGCCAGTAGTACCAGACTATAAATTTCATTGTGTATGGTATGTCGTGCAGGCATAGACACATTCCTCTGCAAATTGTGAGAAGTCAAGCTTAAAATAAGTGGGTGGTCTTTTCCTTCCTTAGATTCCAAGGCAAGGAAATGAAAGTTTTATAAAGTGCAAGCAGGTTTTTGGTACCTACACAATACTGGAACCATATTGTATGGAGAGAAGCAATTTAAGAGTTGTTAAACTATAGGAGAAAGCGGAGTTTTCCTTTAAAGTGATATTATTTATAAATAATGTTTGTTGACTGATTTGAAGTATCTTGATGACCATTTTCCAGTTGTCAAAAATATATTCCTGTCCTTGTTTTGGAGCTTTACTCCATAGGACTCTGTTGAAAATGAGCAGGTAGACTTCCCTGGTAAACAAAATCAAATAAATCCTACAAAACAAATATATGATGAGTAGTGATACCACAACTTTTGTGCACTCCTCCCCCTTAGTGACCTGTCTAGAAGTTTAAGCCCCAATACTAGTTGTGTTAAAATATGGTGTATCCTTCCTCATCTGTCAACATTGTTATTCCCCATGGTTACTGAATTGCCAGACCCCAAAGCTCCTTCCCTATTTCTACACTGGCTATCAACTCTCATTCACTTCCTGCCCCATGCTGCTACTCCTATCTGCAGCATTTCTCCCTTCACCTTGGCACCCAAGCCTTTTCCATTGTCCTTGCTCTTTCATCCTTTGTCCCTCATCTGGTTGAATGTCCATTCTTGCCCTCTTTTCTACTGTTCCTCTTGTGGTATCCAGTCATGCTCCGTCCTTTAACTAGAAAATCCTCTAACTTCTCTTTCACCAGTGTTCTCCAGTTAAAATTCCCATTCTCCTGAAGAACCTGCATCTTCTGTCACCCCAAAATTCCACCAGGCAAAAAGATTTGCTGTAGTCTGATCATCTCACAAGTCTCTTCCCCACTCTTTGTTTTACCTGTCTTGCTCCTTTCACGTTATCTCACTTTTGGATCTCTTACTTTTTCATTATTTGCTTTAATTTATCAGGAAAGTTCAGCTAGGTTACATTGGTCATTTTGAGTGAAAAAATGGGGGAAAAAAGCTCCAAGAAATAATACATTTTCAATAAGAATGTTTAGAGAAACTCTAAAGAAAATACATTGTACAAAAATAATGAAATGTATTAAAAACTTAAACAAGAACTATCATACAAAGTTATAAAGTGTAGTAAGTTCTAAGAAGTGATTTATGCACATTATAGAACTTTATTGGAGCAGGAAATGATCAGTATAAATGTAGCAGCATTACAACGCAGTAGAGAGCATCAAAAATATGGGAGATAAAAAAAATGTAATAAGTGTCTTTATTCACAATCATATGTGAGCTGATAAGATACTATATGTTTTTCTCATGGCAGGAGTGCAGTATACCCAAGTTAGTAAAAAAAAAAAAACAGTAGGAAAGAAATAGCTAAGGTAGAAGATGAAATCTTGAGTATTTTAGATACTTTTGTCCGGAAAATTCAGAGCAGTTTCTTATATGATTTAGATGTAGTTTGAGGTTGATTTGAAAATAAGGTGGTGGTTTGTCTCATGGTGAACTTTTCCATAGTTTAGCTATACTGACTGAGTATAAGGAGTCCCCTTTTGATTTGTTGGATTTTTTGGATTATTTTAGGTGTTTATCTTTAATCAAAGGTTTTTTTGGAGGGGTTTATACCACTAATGTATTACTGATGGTCGAGGTGTTTGAGGGATGGTATGCCATCTGATGTGATTGTTGATGTGTGGTAGTTATAGCCATTTCAGGTTCTGTAAGTGGTGGTAGATTTGGTTTAGGCAGTTGGATGCAAAAGTACATATTTTATTATAGTATTGTAAAAGCTTGTTCATTACAAAAATTTGAAGATTAGTGAAAATTGTAGATGAATGCACAGAAGGTTTGGAAACGAGAGCTGTTGCGGTTACTTTCTGGCTATGATCAGAGAGAGTTGGCCTGGTTTTGTAAACTGCCCCTAATCTGCCATGTTTTTTAGACATCAATGTGTTTTGTCATTTTTAAGCTTGTCTTTAAGTTTGTCATCTACAATGACACCAATTTACCTTGGATTATTATTTTCTACTAAATCCCGTGAATGTTGATTATAATCTATACAGAATTATATGCCTTTTCTACTCAATCCTGTGAATGTTGATTATAATCTATACAGAATTATATGCCTTTTCTACTCAATCCCGTGAATGTTGATTATAATCTATACAGAATTATATGCCTTTTCTACTCAATCCCGTGAATGCTGATTATAATCTATACAGAATTACATGCATTTTCTACTCAATCCCGTGAATGTTGATTATAATCTATACAGAATTATATGCCTTTTCTACTCAATCCCGTGAATGTTGATTGTAATCTATACAGAATTATATGCCTTTTCTACTCAATCCCGTGAATGTTGATTATAATCTATACAGAATGATGTGCCTTTTCTACTCAATCCCGTGAATGTTGATTATAATCTATACAGAATTATATGCCTTTTCTACTCAATCCCGTGAATGTTGATTATAATCTATACAGAATTATATGCCTTTTCTACTGAATCCTGTGAATGTTGATTATAATGTATACATAATTATATGCCTTGAGTTTTATCCTTGTTTAAACAAGAAATATCCTTTTTGAATTATCACTTATGATATAAACAATCATACATTTATATAAATGAAAACCAACCATACTGGCATATTTTCAATTGCAAACATTATACATGACATACAATCTTTTAGCCAGTGATGGTCAATAAAACATTACACAGCTCATTCAATTCCTGTCTTCCCTTAAAACTCATTTCTTTTCCAAAACATTATTCTGCATACATTATTCCCACAATTCCCATTTTCTGTGTAATTTGCTCCTACCCTTTTCTAAAGATCCTACTTCAAATTCCTTTATCTCTGTTACTGTATTCACTACTTCTAGTACAGTTGGGTTAGACTTAGATTTCTATTTTCGAGTAACTGATTTTTTTGGCAAGCACCAGAATTAAACTCAACAAGGCCTTACTATATCTAGGAGATTATGATTCTGTATTACAGGTCATAAAAAAGCATTTCTTAAGTTATACCAATTTGCTTACCCAGTATTTCTGACAGAGTAGCCTACAAGGGATTTTTAGTCTACCAACTCATTACACTCCCAAAAAATGTGTTCCCGGTTATCGCTTTCTTCTCCATCAGACCTCCAACATTTGCAATCTACTTGAGGAAAAATTTGTTGTCCTCGCATTCTCTTTCTTTGTAGATTGCTTATCCAATCTCTTTTTCCCAGTCCCTCAACTTTTATCCTTAACCTGCTAATCAAATGCCAGATAAGTGGCAAATTAAATTGTTAAGAGCAGGAACAATTATACTCAATTTTCCTTGCAATGCCTTACTGAGAGAGAAATGAAAAAAAATATACACAGCTATTTCTTTCTAAGGAGGCAAATTCACAAGCCTTTTAGCATCGCTTTCCATACCTAGTCATATTCAGATAACATACATATACAAAGAATTCACTTGCTTGCCTACCTCAGCATAAAGTAAAAAAAAATAAAATGCAAGAGACAAAAAGGCTTTACTATGCTTTATTTTCTCCGTGATGTATACATCAAAATCACTCTGCCATGTGTTATGTAAGACACCTGAAGAAGCAGAGTTTCAGTATGGGTGCTAAATAAGACAGTTTGACCAGAAGTCAGCAGAAGATAGCTTTCTTGCTGCACACTCAGAAGAATCCAGTTGGATCTTTAACTGAAGGAGCTGTGGATAGTCTTTGAGGTGTATTAAACACCAACACAAGTATTTTTGTTTTAGCTAGTTAATTGCAAGCAGTTCCACAAGGCACTAAAATCATTTTGTAGCAGTTTATTTAGGGTTTTTGGATTTTTGTGCGATCTGGTAATAACTATCATTTGCAAGTGATCATACAATGTATAAATGGAAGAGCCCAGAAAAGGGAATTTATAAATTGTGGGAAAAAAGTAGAGGTACAAGTTCCAGCCCCAGGGAACCTTCTTATGTTAATCCAGAATTAAGACAGTGAATTATAACTATTGTAAATGCCCCATCAGTTAGCTAAGCACTAAACCAGTGTATGACTTTATATGAGAAGACGCAGGAGGTAAGTTCTAGTAACAGGATTTGATGACAACCAGTTTCAGAATCTTCCTTTAACTCCGTAAATATTGTAGCTGTTACATTCTTGTCTGCCATATTGCAGTAGATGAGATTAGTCCATGAATGAATGAATGACAGTTATGGTGCTAAAGTTTCAGTTCTTCCCATGCTGTTGATCAGTTAGAATGCTTTACTTTAAATTAATAGTGGATTCCTTATTGAAGTATTAGGGCAGAGTACCAAAAGCCCCTCCCCCCAGAAAGACCAAATGCATGAAAAAGTGAGTACTGAACATTACTTTTCTCCTTTAAACTTGTCTTTGCAAGGGCAATCCCCCACATAACCTTCACACCCCCGGCATATTACTCACCTTATCTCAGGCAAAAGGGAATATTCCAAGAAATGGCTATCTCTGACTTTATACATACATACATACATACATATATATATATATCTATATATATATATATATATATATATATATATATATATATATATATATATATATATATATATATATATATATATATATATATACACACACACACACACATAGTCCAAATTTTCAGTCATTCAGTCTCCATATTCTAGGTCTTGACTTGGTGGGTCTCAGCAATTCAAAAGGTTACATTAATAAGGTAGTATCTGCCGATACATACTTTTTTCCAATATTTTGGCTAAAGGACTTCATTTAGGTACTGGACATTAGCTGAAGTTAGATATGGAACCCTGGAGAACAGAATGATTAGTATGTGATTGAAGCCACGTGGTATAGTTTTTGTGGTAAGTGAAAGATTATAGATATAGACAAGGGGCTTGCATATGATCTCACAGATTACGTTTAACACCTTTGGGTATAAAGTATGGTAAATTGGTCTAATTTTCATTAATTTTATTTAATAGGTCCTTTTAGACTGCAAAGTGTTGTACTCAATGTTAATATACAATGGCTGGAAAGTGAGTATGCAGAGAAATTGGTAAATAGGGACATTGGAGAGGATGGCCCAGCTGTAATGCTGCACTTTGTAGCACTTACTAGAATATTATTTAACGTTTTATCTAGCAGTCTTTTAGGAAAAACCTTCTATGTTCATAAAAGATTCATGGCCTGCCAAGGCTGCCTGAGGACAATTGTTTGAAGGCTTTAAAATACAGTACATTTGTATTGTTACTATGCATTCCAATACCTCTAACTGTGGGTACTGTAAAAGTTTTTGGGAGGGAGGATTAGAGAAGCATCCCCAAGCAACACACAATGTATGCTATGTTTCTTTTCTCACGAGCTGTTTTTGATATTGGTATTAAGACATGGAATTTGTGAACCCTGAAGTCTTCTCTTTTTAAATGGGTGTAAACTATCCAGCACAGATATGAAGATATTACAAAAAGTGATAAGGGCAGTGATAGGGTCAGGCAAAATATAAAGTGGACTACAATTCGTCTGTTCCAATTCAGATAGCAAGTCAAATTCAGAAGGTTCATGGATTTTTCTAGTAAATATTATCTGTGAGGTTATTTCCTTAGCTTTGAACGGCCAGAGGGAATGAATGGGGCTGTGGCCATTTAAAGAGTTGTACATTTTTGCCTGGAATACTGGATTTTATGACATCTTGTACAAAATTCTTATTAGAACTGGAATTTGACCAAGTTGTTTGCTTATCTAGCTGGATTAAGCCCTTCATTGATAGTATAGTGTTAAATTGTAATTGTTGATGCTCCATCCAGTCATTAAGATATCCTAAAATTATTAAACTGTGATGTATAGAATGTTGGCCAGGATTCAGAAATATGTAGCACACTGTGCAATCCTATTTGTTGCAGGGTTGCTAGGTGCATTATGCCAGAGCCATTTATAGACCACTGTAGCACTACAGCGGTAAGAAGGCTCTAATATGAAGAGCTGTATTGGTGTTACTGGCAAAAATCACATGCATACAGGGCTGCCTAGCAGCATGGCCATGTGTGCTTCCCTTTTCATCAGGCTCAGAATTACTTGGTAGAGTGATTCAAACAATAGCACTGCCACACTGTTAAGGGAGCAAAGTGGGAAAAGTATATATTGGCTTTTGATGGTATACATCCATTCGATCGTATGGAAGAAGTAAGGATGCTAGTGCCACAAAGGATAAGGTGTGTGTGTGTGTGTGTGTGTGTGTGTGTGTGTGTGTGTGTGTGTGTACGAGCACATGTATGTGTAGAGTCTTCACTGCAGCTGCCTGGATATGTGTGCATGTGTTTGCACATGCATGCAAGGACACACGTGAGTCTGTGTACACTCTTTGGAGATACCTGTGGAATTGCATTGCCTGGCTCGGTAGGGGATACTCCCATTGCTACCTATAAGTCTGCAGTGCTCATTTCAGTAATACGATAATGAGCCAGTAATGAGATGTTGCCCCATGCGGCTTAAGCACATCTGAGTCGCATTATATCACTTTTCCACTATTGGTCATGGCATCATTGTATTTTATTTTTTTATTTGTTTATCTTGCTGACCAGAGTACAGCACTGATCCTGCTCGATCATTATCAGGCTTAGCCCGGGTACACGTCAAATTATAACACATAGCAGTCACAGGATAATGACATCACTGTCAAACAGAATATATATCTATTTTAAAAAATTACAGTAACACACACACACGTCATTGTGTATCTGTAGTATTGTCAGACAGCATATACATTTTAAGCAGTTAGTTACAATCCAATACATGCATATCTTATGCTGACAAGGGGGGTTTTGTGATAAGTATATATGTGAGCCCATTGTTAAGGAAGCATTTACATTTTGCATGTTCGAATAAGAAAGACATTTGGGAAATGGTGAATTAGATTTTCTGTGTGGAGGGATGGTAGCCCACATATTTGGACCAAGAATGGAGAAGTCATGCTCAGTCGATTGCAGTTCTGAATGAGAAGCCTGAAGAACAGAAGTATATGCTGATAAGGATTATTGAATAAATAGAATTGGCAGTAACATGCGTTTGTGAATCACAGCCATTGTCCTAATAGTTACCTGAATGAATACTACGGAAAGAAGTGAGAGAAGAAATTTAAATTGTGACTAGTACTACTTTAGTGTAATCCCCACAGGTTATTTACAAGAACAGCCAGTTAACAGATTGCTTTTTTGCCACAATATTAGGCATCCAATTATTAATGCCAATGCATCACACCATCTTCGGTCTTGGCCTTCTGCCAATATATAGATGAAGGTCAAATGGGAGAAAAAAAAGTATGTGGCAAGAATAATAGCTGGACAGAAGAACTCAAAATAATGTAAGAATGGTCACTAATTTAAGATATTCAAAAAATGAAACTGTTTTCATGAAATGAAATCTGTGACTTGTACTAGTGATTTTAAGTACAAATTCCAGTGTTTACCCTGATGTAATGTTCTGGTACCTCTACACATATATGTATGTAAATATATATATATATATATATATATATATATATATATATATATATATATATATATATATAATATATATACATGCACTTTTTTTTGCATGTTCCGGGCTTTAGGCTTGGAGCATGGATCTGCTATTAGTAGCATATCAAAAAAAAATAATAATTTGGGGAAAACTGCTACTTTGTTTAATTAGCTTGCTGGCTGAATCCACTTATAATCGGGGGGGGGGGCACAAATTATAGACAAATTCATTTCAGACTTTAAAGTAATAAAATACTTGTTTAAAAATAAATACCTTGTTATTTAAACATAAAAGGTATTGAATAGATGAGCATTTTTACCTTTAACACAACGTCATGTAATCTAACTCCAATTCACATGACCTGCAATATTTAAGCAGATTCTGTGCTCAGAACCCTTAGTAATGTAAGCTTATAGTAAATAGGAAAAGAAATTCAGGTTGCTGTGAATGAGTATTGTGACCTAAAATACCCAGTTCCATGACAATCCTGTGTTTTTGCAGTGCCCAGACAGTCCACACTTGGGATTTATGTATATATTTCCTGGGGAAAAAAGGAAAATTAAAGTCTCTGCATATAAGCCTTGGATAACTAGCAGCAGGAGAGGGAGAAAAAAAAAGTTATGTACTCGCCATAACATTCCAACGGTGTTGCTGTTTTCATTCTTCCTTAACTGTTAGGTTTGGATCTGATCCTCAGATCTGACTCACCTGCTTTTTCCAGCTTGTGGAACACTGAAACTCGAGAATTTCCATTTACCCATAATGCCCTTGTCACCTAACATACCTCAGATCTTGTTTGCTGCCCATAGATCTGCACAGTAATAAGGAACTATAACATGACAGAATCTGGGAATCAAAGGAACGCCAGTTCCTGCAGTATCCTTCGATCTTTCCAAGAGCAACGCAAGAATGGCGGTGAGGGTGATGGGAGGGAAGTTGAGGACGGATGAAAGTGGGCAACACAGATGGGATGTTATGGTGAGTATATACTTTATCTGATGTCATTTGTATTCATTCCTCAACTTTTGGGACATAGTCCCCAGCTACATAACCCCTGGGAGGACTCTAAGTAAGGATATTCCTGAGCACAGCTGAGTCAAAAGCAGCTCTTCTGCTAGAGACCAGATCCAATTTGTAATGAACAATAAAGGTATGAGGGTTAGCCCAAGATGCAGCTGCACAAATATCAATGGAAGTCCTATTCAAGAAAGCTAAAGACGTTGCCAGACATCTGCTAGAATGGGCTTTTAGTGGTGTTTGGTAAAGACAAACCCACTTGTTCATATAGAAAAGTAATACAATCAGTCAACAATTTGGCTAAAGTCTCTTTAGAAACTGGTTTGCCTAATTTTGATTCTGAAAAGGTAACAAATTGAAGTCCTCAAATCTTTGGTTCTGTGGAGATAGAAACAATGGTCTGTGGCCATCCAACAGACGTAACGCAAAGACTGGAAAGTTAATAACCTGGTTAATATTGGATTCTGTCACCACAGTGGGTAGAAAGTAAGGACTGGTCCATAAAAATACTCTACTCTTGTGAAAAATCAAAGAAGGTTCAGATGACAGACGCCCTTCTGGCAGAAGTAATAGCAACCAAGAAGAAAGTTTTCCATGTCACAAAGTTTAGTTCACACTTGGCTGATGGTTCAAAAGGGGGTTCATACCTCTCAACCATACCAAATTCCTTGGTATTTACCATTTTTGGGGTTGAAATAATAGGGCACCATGAATTTCCAAGTGACCCCTTTAAATTCTTTTTTTTTATGTACATTCTGACGTTTTCACACATCGCCAGCATATCCCATTACATCATCAACGTGCAAGAGCATGGGTATTCATGTCAGTGTGGCGAGAGAGTGCCTGCAAGCATTAGCATTTACTCAGCATGCTAGGGAAGTGAAAGTTAAATTAACAAAAAAACAGTTACAGTACGGCCTCAACTCAAGCCAGACAAAAAGAAGGAAGGCAAATAAACTATTATGTAAGTGTTAAAACCATAGTAATTTCTTACCCTTCTCAAAATACTTTATTTTTTAAGAAAGAAATGTAAAGAATTTCCTATTAAGTTATTTTCTTGATGATTTCTGCCAAGTAATATCTCCTTATATTTACTCTTTTATGTGTATCATTTAAGCGGCTTTTGCTCTGAAGTCCTCAAACTGTTTTGATTTGTCGCATCTGTGCTGTAAATAACTGAACAATAATCAATAAAGGTCTGTCACTTAACTATAATAGATGGACAGTTTCCTTATTTAGGGAATCCTTTTTTCTGTGTAAAAACAAAATACATCTATATGTAAATATGTAAATATATGCACGTGTATAGTACAATTACTACTAAAATTAGCCGTGCGTGTTTTTATTGCCAAAATTGAAAGTGTACTGTACAATGAATGCTAACATTAGCCATGCGCATTTCTTGAATATATGGTATGCCACATGAATTTTATAAAAAAAGAGCTGTTGCACTCCAGTGGTAGATTTACCGGGTGGGGGGTGCTAGGGGAGCTAAAGCTCCCCATTGTACTGATTTTGGTGGTGATTTTAGTTGCTGATTTTCTTTTTCCTTTTTTTTTAACCTCTGCAAACTCTGCTCATAAACACTATTAAACTGTGAGGATTGTTTCCATGTCAGCTGAGCCTCGCAGCCCAATTGCATTTCAGAAGTTGACAGCATTATGGCAGCGCACTAAAATTTTCAAGCAAGCAGTAACATTGTCAGAGCATTAGTCTAAACTGTTAGTGCAGATGGTCTGTTCCTGGATGTGAACATACACTTAGGTGGAACCTGTAGTGCAAGAAGAAATGGGTAAGGATGTTATTTCAGAACGTGCCACAATGACTTTCTAAATGTGTTTTTTATTCAGAATGACTTTTTTCTTCAGTATTTGACCTCTGCCATTGCTTTTTAGGATAAGACAGTTAACAGTGGCATAAACTTGCAAAGTGCTGCCTGCTTTTCTGAAAAGACTGAGTTAGTGTAGTAAGATTTATTTACAGATGCATCTCATTCGTTGCTATGTTAATGATAATTAGACTATAAGTACTTTAAGTAATTAAATAGTCTAAAGAGTTACTAAAAATGTTTATCAGGTACAAAAATGGAGAAGGAAATAGTTTTGAAAGCATTTACACTGAAAAAAGTTTAACAGATGGGCTTTTCCTGAGTTGCAATGTATAGTTTGACTGCTTTTCACTTAGCTTGAAAAGGAATTCTGTATTACAGGGACTGTTTTTTATTCAGTAGTGGTCATTTGAAGTTTTTTTTTTATTCCGAGTGCACGTAAGCTAGCAGAAGGACAAAGGGGGATTAGTTTCAGGAAGATAATTGAATTCAGGAAGAAACACTTGTAGATAGAGGTAGCAAATAACTTGCCCTTAAGTTCCAAGTAGGATGTTGTTGTTTGTCTTTCGGCTTTTCCCAGTTAGGGGTTGCCACAGCGGAACTCTGGTCCGCTAATGATTGGCAGTTGTTTTTTATGGTGTCGAGTTGCTAGCCCGATGCCCAATCTTCAACAAAGGCACGCCCAATCAACGCATGTTTTTCGAACGCCCACTCGACCGTGGGGAGGACATGCAGACTCCACACAGAAGGCACTCCCAACCCAAGCCGAGAATCGAACGGGAGAACCTCTTGCTGTGAGGCAACAACGCTACCGCTGCACCACTGCGGAATAAATTTCAAATAGGATATTCGTAGTAAAGAAATCAAAGTGATGTGTCTGGTTGTCAAAAAGAGTGATGACTGTACAGGATGGTTTATTTGCTTTTTATGTATTTTGTGGGGGGGGGTTGGTGGGGGGTTAAATTACATACTAAAAGTATGTTCAGGTTAGAATTTTTCATTTGTTTCTTTTTGGGGGGGATCAAGGATGGATTTTATACAAATTAACAACGAGAACATTAACTCGCTCAAGCACATCGGCTATTGAAGACAGAATCGATATAAAAAAACTCTTTAATATACTCTGATAATTACCATATGGACACTTAGAATAGGCTGTACAGTCTTAATCATGGATTACTAAAATGTAATTTATTCACAGCTGTCTGAACCCACTATATTCCAATAGTATACTTTGTCCATGTTGTCTGCGGTGGTGGTGCTGTGGTAGAGTTGTCGCCTCACAGTAAGACGCTGTCCGGTTTGATTCTCAGCTAGAGCGTCTTCTGCATGAACACATGCGTGAAAGGTTGTGCGTCAGGGCTGGCAACTCGGTAGTAAAAATCAACTGCCAATCATTAGCGGACCAGAGTTCCACTGTGGCGACCCCTAACCGGGAAAAGCCGAAAGACGCATCAGTACTTTGTTCATGTTAATGAAGCTTTCTAGTCAAATATAATGTTGTTGTATCTTTAGGCTTTTCCCGGTTAGGGGTCGCCACAGGGGAACTCCGGTCCACTAATGATTGGCAGTAGATTTTTACGTACCGGGTTGCCAGCCCTGACGCACAACCTTCAACGAAGGTACGCCCATTCACGCATGTCTCCACACAGAAGACGCTTCAGCTGAGAATCGAACAGGACAACGTCTTACTGTGAGGCGACAATATCTAGTATAATTCTGAATTTCACTAGATTGAGGACAAAGCTTCACAAACATGAAACAAAGTAATACTACAAGCATGGGAAGATTAGTGTATTTCCGCCAGCTGTCATTCTGTTAATATTGTTCATCACTACTGCATTCTGATGCCATGAGGCAAAGTTTTTTGTACCTGAGAATGCTCTGGACCTTGATAAACCCTACTTGTTGGTGTGCTAGTGAGTGCAATTAGGAGGTCTCTGGACTCTTGTCCAATCTAGTTGAGTTTTTGGCAGAACCAGAACTCAAAAGGCTGATCTTGATAGCCATTATTATGTCATTGTCTATTCGATGTGGTGCCATGTAAGACTCTCTCTCTCCCTTACTAAGATAAGACCAAATGTCTGGCTAAGATGTTAGATTCAAGGCTGGACAAGGTCTTTCCTCCATAATGTGTAAGAATCGGGTTAGCTATGTCAAAAGTTAAGTAGTTTGACTCACCTTCTGGTGGTAACAAATGTTTCAGAATGTCAGATTTTTATGGTGTGCAAAGAGACTTTTCTTTTTATAAGGTAAAAAACACTCCATAGAGACAGGATCTGTGCGAATACCTATGCGAATTTAGTTCTATCGCATTGGGAAAGACAGCATGTATTAGAAAATGAGGAATGGCACAGGCATATAGGAGTATATCTATGTTTTGTGGATGATATTTTTATCTTGTGGAGAGGGAATAGCACACAGTTAACACTTTTTATAGATTTTCTTCACTCGACTACCTCATTTTTGAAATTTAGCATTAACAGTTCCAGTGACTACATAGACTTTCTGGATGTCAGGGTTAGATTCACTGGGAATGGTTTTAGTTCCGAGTTGTTTAGAAAGGAATGTTGGAAGAATACCATGCTGTCATTTGACAGCATGCATCCTCGTTTCATGTTCCCCAACATAGTACAAGGTCAGGTCAGTAGGACCTCTAGGTTGAGTATGGAAGATGAACAGTTTGATCAAGAGTTGATAAATTTGAGAAAAAATTTTCAGAATAGGGGTTATAATGATGGATTGATAGAAAGGGTGGTGAAGAAGGGTAGGACATATAGAAGGGATAAATATAAGCCTTGGATTAATGTGACTAGGCAGAATGAGAGGAAAGATACATCTGCTGTATGTACACGAACAAGACAGAGGTTTATGTTAACCTATGGAAGTAATGTAAAGGGTGTTTGCGACATAATCAATCAGAACTGGAATATCATCACCAGTGATGATTGCCTGAGGGACATTGTAGGTAGTAACCCACAGTTTGGATACAGGAGGAACAGAAATTTAAAGGACATGCTGTGCAAAGAGAGGGTAGCCAACACCCCTAAAGCTCTGCCATTAACCATGGGTACGGTACCATGTGGTCATTGCAAGGCTTGCGCCCATATTAACAGAGATGTGGTTTTTACTCATCCTGTAAGTGGGAGGAAATTCCAGTTAAAAGGGAGAGCAACTTGCAGGACAACAGATGTTGTGTATTTGGCGAACTGTGACTCCTGTCCGAGTTATTATGTGGGCAAAACCAATAACATGCTCAAGGTCAGAATTTTACAACATATGTCATCAATTAGAAATTTGGATGAACGTAATGCCCTATACAGACATGTACAGAATCATTCTACACATCAATTTAGTTTTAGGGTAATACAGAATGTAGTTCTGAATAGCAGAGGTGGTGACATCAAGCAAACCACTGAATGGGTGGAGTCTAAATGGATCCTAGAGCTATCTGCACACAGGTTCCCAGGATTAAATGAAGTAGTGCCCCTAAAGCCAGCCCTTAAAAAAAGGCGGGCTTTTTATTGAATTTTGATTGGTTGAGGAGTATTTTAAATATGTTTGTGTTTGTATGTTCTTAGTCTGAAGAAGGGTTTTGACCCGAAAGCGCTAACTACGAGCTGTATTGTGTTGTGTTGTTATTAAACTCCAGTTTTCAAATCAGCAGTTTCCAGCAACGTTTTTTTCTGTTTGTTGGTGTGCTAGTGAGTGCAATTAGGAGGTCTCTGGACTCTTGTCCAATCTAGTTGAGTTTTTGGCAGAAGCAGAACTCAAAAGGCTGATCTTGATAGCCATTATTATGTCATTGTCTATTCGATGTGGTGCCATGTAAGAGTCTCTTTCTTACTAAGATGAGACCAAATGTCTGGCTAAGATGTTAGATTCAAGGCTGGACAAGGTCTTTCCTCCATAATGTGTAAGAATCGGGTTAGCTATGTCAAAAGTTAAGTAGTTTGACTCGCCTTCTAGTGGTAACAAATGTTTCAGAATGTCAGATTTTTATGGTGTGCAAAGAGACTTTTCTTTTTATAAGGTAAAAAACACTCCATAGAGTCAGGATTTTTCTGTACCTACCCCATGTGCCATGAACTTCCTTTAGATTTAACATGGTGTGTGCCGAATCTGTCTGTATAAATTCATCCATTAGGCTTAGATGCAATGTTCTGCTCTCACTTTTCCTATGAAATTTTTAAAGGGACATGACAGAGGTTGCCTTTGTCCTTCCATCTGTTGATACTTGTCCTTAAACTGCAGTTAGAATACTGAGATGGAACAGGCCATTTTAGTTTTATACAAGTTCAAATATTAATGTAAATAAAACACTATTGTTCTGGTTATAGTTTGTGTTTTTTGTCTGTTTTTCAACTTGTGTTTGAATGTTTGTATCGCACAATCCCAGTGTAATGGGAAGAGTCATGTTGCTATGCATGCAGATTTTATGTTAATTAGTGCCCAGATTTTTGGCCAGTTGTACCTACTTTTCATGGGCTTTTGTACAGATTTTTGATGTCCCCAGGTTGAGAGGTATGAAGGGGTTGTGTTGAGGCCTGTAAAACAATATTAAAATCCAAAGGAGGAGCAGGGTCCTTTAATGGATGTTTAAGTAAATGTGTTCCTCTGAAAAAGGCTTTGCAAAGTTTGGAAGATGCTAAGATTGAATTATTTACTCCTATATGAAAAGTAGAAATGGCTGCTAATTGTACTCTTACAGTTGAGGAGCTAGCCTCCTCATTGAAAATTGCATTTAAAAAGTCAAGAAGCTTAGAAATTGGAGCTGAAAAGGGATCTAACATCTTTTAAGTGTCCAAAAAACAAATCTTTACAAATCTTTTCCACTTTTGCAAACTTTTCTAGTGGAAGCTTTGTGGGATGATAAAAGGATGCGACAGATGGGGGAGGAGAGCCTGGATTGTCTAACAGTTAGTGGAACTGGATAAACCATGCAGTCAAATTGAGACCTAAAATGTCTGGATGAATCATGTCTGTCAAGTGAGACAGTAGGTCTGGAACTGGAGCTAGAATCCAAGGTGGATGTAAAAGCTGAGGCCAAAGGAAGGCAAAGCAAATCTGATGAGGCTGGTAAGGTGCAATGAGGATAACTGTGCTAATCAATCAAGATGCTTTCTGGAGAAATTTGGGAATGAGGGGTATTGGGGGGTAAGCATAAAGGAGACTGGAAGACCAAATGTGAAGTAGAGCATCTCTTGGGGACTGCCCCACTGGGGGGAACAGGGCAAACAACTTGCTGCACTTGTTGAGGGGAGAATCACT
The DNA here is from genome assembly GCF_019279795.1 of Protopterus annectens. Classification (NCBI taxonomy): domain Eukaryota; kingdom Metazoa; phylum Chordata; order Ceratodontiformes; family Protopteridae; genus Protopterus; species Protopterus annectens. The sequence continues at coordinate 434,320,684 of NC_056743.1, forward strand.
GCATGGCTGGCCCCGTCAACTAAAAACCCTCTCTGCCACCTTTATTTTGAAAGACCACTTATGAGGCATCAGAATAGACCTATTTAACTTGTCTGCAATTACGTTGGACTTCCCCAGGATGTGCATTGCTATCAGAAAGTGACTGGAGGAGATCGCCCATTGTCCCACACTCGTAGCTTCTCGACAAAGAGGGTAAGATCTGGTTCCCCCCTGTTTGTTGATGTAACAGACTGCTGACATATTGTCTGTTTGAACTGCTGTAGTCTCAGTTCAGAGTGTATCTTGAAAGGCTTGCAATGCTAGGAGGACAGCTCTCATATCCTGGACATTTTTATGAATGTTGGCCTCTTTGGGGACCATGCACCTTGGGCCATCCTTTCCAAGAAGTAGCCCCCACCCAATCTGAGAGGTGTGTGTAGTTGCTCTCATGTTGGGTTGAGAGAGGACAAAGGTATAACCTTCTTGTAACTGACTGGAATGTATCCACCGTACAAGATATTTTTTGCAAGCTTGTATTATTTTGACTTGACTGGATATTAGTTGATGGAGAATGGACCATTGAGTTGCGAGCGTTCACTGAAGGATCCTCATTGGTACCTTGCCAATGGCACCAGAATGATTGTCACTGACATGGATCCCAGTGCTTGGAGGTTCAGACGAGCTGAAAGAGAAGAACTCTGAATGATATATTTGACCTGGAACTGAATTGTTTGTACCCGGGACAGAGCTGTTTGACTGTATTGAACACATTACCTATGAATTCCAATATCTGAGTTGGTTCAACTTAAGATTCATTGCTATTGACAAAACTCCCCAGACAAGAGCATATCTGAAGTAAGTAGTCCCAAGCTTGAATTAGATGATGCCTGATTGGAGCAGTTATGAGCCAGTCATCCAGATATCGAAACACTGGAATCTCTGCAGTCTCAGGTGAACTGCAATTACTGCCATACATTTGGTAAACACCCTGGGGGCTGTGGCGAGACCAAATGACAGAACTCTGAGTTGATACTGACTGGCTCCCAACTGGAAGCATAGATATCTCCTGGATTGTCTGTGCATTTTTATATTACAGTATGCATCTTGAAGATCTGTCAAGCACATCCAGCCATCATTGTGCAGGAAAGATAGAACATACTCAACAGTGAGCTTCCATAACTTTGTATACTGAACTTTTCAATTCAGTTTGCTGAGATCAAAGATTGGTCTCCAGTCCCCTGTTTTCTTTGGCACTAAAAAGAATCTTAAGTTCCAAACTCTTTCTGGTCAGGATGACTTTCTTTTTCTAGCAGCTTGTGTATTTCTAGTGCTGCTGCTTCCTTCTGTTTGGGTAGAACATCAGGGATTTTGTTTAATACCAGCGGGGTGGATGGTAAAATGGTATTTATACAACCTCTGGATATTACCCTCCACACCCATGAATCTTTTGTAATTTCTAGCCAAGCTGTTTGGTGGAGGGATAAATAAACTCTAACTGCCTCCAGAGATGGAAAGTTGGGTCCCCCTTCAGAAGTGCTGATAGGATCTGTCAGAGAAAGCATCACTAGATCCATGGTTATGTGGACCCCTCTACGATGGGGATTGCATCTTCCATTGGAGTTCCCTCTGTCCCAGAGAAACTGTCTCCACATGGATATTGGAAGGGACCCTGGAGTTTGTGAACCACATTTTTAGTCCGCCTAGGTGGTTCCTGGAAATGGTCTGTTGGGTTGAAAAACTTACACCCACAACAGACGGGGTTTTTCCTTCCTGCACACACCTAGAGAGAGTATATTTAACTCTGGGGCCAAACAGGGTACTTCCGTCAAAAGGAGCATTGATGAAGGAAGATTTGAAGGGTTCTGCAAAGTCACACAAGCGCATCCAGGCATGCCTTTTGATGGAAATGATTGACCCCCACCACCAGTGAGGTACCTTCAGCTACATGGAATATGAGCCTCATGGATCAATTTAAAATAGATTGAAGGTTAGCCAGCTGTGAAGAAATAGTGCTCTCTACCTCAGAGGATGTGGTCCCAGAGAGGAATTTTGAAATCTCTTTTATCAAATCCCTCTGAAGTCTTGTAAAATGTGCCAAGTAATTCACTGACATAACAGCAAAAGTTGCTGAAGGATAGACATGCTTCTCAAATCTGTCCTGTACCCTAGGCTTGTTAGGGAAGTGGACAGAGGAACTTTGTTTCTGCCAGTTCCTCCTTAGTTGCTGCCACTATGACCATGGCATCAATGGGTAATCCTTTACTCCAAAAAGTTCTATCCTTTGGTAATGCCAGGATCGTATCTTGTCTCTTAGGGATACACCTAATCATGTCAGGCTCCTTCCGCATCCATCAAGTGACCAAATATGAGTTTATTGGTGGGCAGAGTCACCCTGGAGGTAGACGGGCAGCAGCAAAGGACTCCAGAAACACGGACTCCTCTTGGGAAGGAGTTGAGAGGACCAACCACCCCTTCATTTCAGGAGTTCTGTTTTCTAATGAGACATCAAGTAGTGATCTGGGGGACCCTTCCTGTTCACCAAAGTCCGTGTCCACTGACAGTCTTTTGCAGAGAGTCTAAGTGCTCTCTACACTTTTTCATCCTAGAGACTTTGGGGGGATGCTCCGGAGAAGTGTCAGAAGAGATTACTATACTCTGCTGGGTTGTCTACAGACTGGTTTGGGCTGGCTATCACAGAAGAACAGATGATTGGGGATCTGGACACAGAATTTGAATGGAACTGGGTAATCGGAGAGGAGGGAAGAGAAGTCCAAACTCTGGGAACAGAGAAAGTTCTCTCCACTACCTAAAAAGCAGAATGCCTCAGAGAAAAGGACACCGGCAGATCCAGTAAGATAGGCTTATGGACCATCGGCATCCTTTGCACTGAAGCCAATTACTTGAAGGAGTCAAAGCTGAAGCTGTATAGCACCAAAGCTCTGAGGCACAGAGATGTCTCCAACAACTTTCGAGTCAAATCCAACACACCCAGAGCCGATATTTCAGCTCAGAGTCATCCAGCTTCAAACTGTTTAGAGCCGGACCACTTAGAGATACCAAAGGAGTCGAAAATGCCAACATCTTCAGATCTGAGGACAACTCCAGGATTTTCAGATCTGATGGCGCCAAAACTAAAAGTCAGATCAGAAAAGGAGCTAACAATGTTGTAGTACTGACAAGGGTCTCTGGACTCAATGGAGTCAAAGCCGTGAAAACTCCCATTTGAATCTGCGTACTGAAGAACCTTCTCATCATCCTGTCCACATCAGCTTCTGTAAGGCTCTTGGAAGACTGAATGGATGAGGTCCTGGAAGATGGTCTTGAATGGTATGTAGGAGATTCCACAAAGGGGGAAGAAAGCCAACAGAAAACCAGATCTGGGAGAAGATGAGGTGATCAGATCAAAGTAGATTTTTCAGATCTAGGTCTCCGATCTGAAGTGGTTGGATCTGATTTTTTGCCACCTTATCAGGAGGTTCAGATACCGATGCAGTAGAAGTAGACAGAGCTGGAGACCTTTTTCATGATTTTTTAGTGAGAGTCTCCCTTTTTATCAACTCTTTTGGGGGTCTGAGCTTCAAAGCCTATAGAAGCAGGTTTGGAGGGTAGCAATCCTCTAAGAATTAACTTATTTCTTCTATCAATACACGGAAATTAGATTCTTTGCATATGTCACAATCTGAGTTGAGATGAAATGGGCCTAAGCAATAGACGGACTTAGATTGTGCATCCAAATTAGGAATTTTATGGCCGCAGGCCACACACTTGCCAGAAGGCTTGTCAGACATGGTAACAGCTAAGGTAGAGAAAGAGGAAAAGTCTTTTTATTTTAAGTAGGCAAAAAGGGAAGAGGAAAAAATACCAACAATGATAATTAAGGTACTATAAAGTACTGAAGAAATACCAGTGGTAACTAAGATATACTCAGAGTAAAGGTAAAGGATTTAACAGTAACTTCCAACACTAAAGTTTTAAATGTAATAGAAAGGAAAGAGAACAAAATATATTATAAAGGAAATACTTCAAATTCACAAAAGCAATCTAACACTCACTTGAGACAACTACTTCATACTCTAAGGTGGCAAATGAGATCTGAGGTATGTTAGGTGACGAGGGCATTATGGGTAAAGAGAGGAGCTTGAGAGTCTGTGTTCCATGAGCTGAAAGAAGTGGCTGAGTTGGATCCGTAGATCAGATCTGAACCCAACAGCTGAGGAATGAATGAAAATGACAACATCAGATTTAAGGTTTATATTAGTAAAGGCAATAGCTCAAAACATGCATAGGTACTGCTGGTCTATATAAATGCAAGGACACTAGGAAGGATGATGAGGGAGCTGTAAGAACGTATGCAAGATGGAAAGAGGTACACTGATAGCATCACAGAAATACTGATCAGCCGCAGGAAACAGTAGAGCATGGAAGGGGCAGGCTGTTCAAAATAAATTTATACTTTTTATTTAAGTTTGATGACCAAGGGAGTCCACTGGGCCAAGAAAAGCCCATTTTCAGTGAAGGCCCGGGGAGAAGAGCTCCACATTAATTGCAAGTTACATTTCACATGTTACAAAAGGACATAGTTCATACAGCTAATTAAACATTTACAGATAAGCTCCATGATATTTGCAATTGGCTTGTCACACTGTTACAAAAATGAAAAGACATAATTCAATACAGAAATTTCAACATTTACATAAAGTGAATATTTTTGTTATAAACTCAATTGTAGGTTTAACACTTGTTATAGTCGTCTCGTTGCAGGCTGCTTCACTTGACCCTGATTGTGGGATCTTCAGAGGCGGGTAGCTCACTATTTGTGTTATGCTGTCTACAACATTTTCTTTTGCTTTACATAATAGGCTCTAAATACAATTCACTTTAGCTCCTATTTACTTTTTTTCGAATTGAATATTTCATCTATACAATTTGGAGTTTTTCTTTAGCCTTACTCAGCTCTAACTGTTAATCGGGGTAAGCCTGAATACCTTCAATTGTAATCCTTTGGCCGTGTTCTCCAGGATTCTAAATGCTTAACTGTCCTTATTCTAATGCACCTTTGTATAACTAACCCAAATGTCTCTGACCACTCCTTATACCTCTTAACTGACACTGATTTTCAGGGACATCCCTGATTTTCACTGAAATTTTTGCTCTGTCGCTCTTAATCTCAACTAAAAATGGTGACTTTTGGAGAAAGGTGAATTACAGTTAACAAATAATGGCAATAATTAGAGTTACAAACTTTTTACTTTAGAAAAATGCATGTTCACTCATGTTCTTTAATAATACTAATACATGAAATGTGTCCCTGCTTATTTCTGGATTTGTCCCTTTTCAGTTGAGAGCTATGGACCATAAGTCTGTGCGTGTCTGTGTGTCAGGTAGGTAGCATACCTCTCAACTGTCTGGATTTTTGCAGAATGTCCAGATTTTTGAGACTCTATTTTTGATGTGCTCCTCGTAGAAAAAGGACTGAAGTTTGAGACTTCATATCCTTTGGCATACAACATTCAAGCAATGATTGTTTTAATTTGTTCCTTATAAATAATGTTGTTTTTTTTATTTCTTCCTTAGCAGTACCAGAAATAATTCTCCTATTTTCACCTGTCCCCAAGTGTAAAAAAGTTGAAAAACACTGGTGTAAACTCTCTAAATTCCTGGCCTCTCTTTGGCAAGACGAAACTTTGGATGCCTACAAAACAAGAGAAAAATAAAAAAACATGCCATAAACATTTTAACAAGCTAAAGGTAAGAGTAACATACTGTTACACAGAAATACAAGTATGTAATACAGTATGCAAGCTAAAAGAGGAAACAGTCTGACTGAAATGATAGTTACACATGCATTGCTCATTAAGACAAGTAGATTAAATAAGCATTTACTTCTAACACCTAACAGTGAATGTCTCTCACCTCTTAGGAAGCATAGGACTGGATGCTTAAAGATAAGACCTGTCTGAATGTTGTATTTTATTTGAATTAGGGGTTGACTGAATCTGCCAGAAAAAAGAACCAGATGTGTTTTTGGAGTGATAGAAGTAAATCCAGAAGATAGGAACAGGTGCATACCTCTCAACTTCTTAGCCCAAAAAATATAGGCAAAGCCAAAAATACAGGTAGGACAAAGCCCCCAAAATAGGGACAAACTTTAAATATTGCTCTCACAAAATTATAATGTTGCTAGAATAAGGTATTATGTTTACTGTCAATTTCTGAAGGATAAGAAGTCTGAAACACAAATGCCTTTCATTATTTAGTGAATTCTGTCCTCACGGATTTGCCACAATCCTTATCTTCTTCTTTTGGCTGTTCCCATTAGAGGTCGCCACAGCAGATCATCTGTTTCCATTTCTTCCTGTTCTCTGCATCTTGCTCTGTCACACCAACCACCTGCATGTCTTCTCTCACCACATCCATAAACCTTATCTTAAGCCTTCCTCTTTTCCTGTTACCTGGCAGCTTCATCCTTAGCATCTTTTTTTTCAATATACTCTGCTTCCCTCCTCAGCACATGTCCAAACCAACATAATCTTCCCTCTCTGGCTTTGTCTCCAAACCTTCCAACCTGGGCTGACCCTCTAATATACTTATTCCTAATCCTGTCCACCCTCTCACACCCAGTGCAAATCTTAACATCTTTAACTCTGCGACATCCAGCTCACACTCCTGCCTTTTTGTCAATGCCACTGTCTCCAACACATAATATAGCTGGTCTCACTACCCTCTTGTAGACCTTCCCTTTCACTGTTACTGGTACTCGTCTGTCACAAATCCCTCCTGACACTTTTTTCCATCCACTCCATCCTGCCTGTACTCTCTTCTTCAGCTCTCTTCCACATTCACCATTACTCTGAACTATTGATCCCAAGTATTTAAACTCATCCACCTTTGCCACATCTACTCCTTGCATCCTCACCATTCCTCTATCCTCCCTCTCATTCACACACACACATTCTGTCTTAGTCCTGCTGACCTTCATTCCTCTTCTCTCTAGAGCATATCTCCATCTCTCCAGGGTCTCCTCCACCTGTTCCCTACTCTCACTACAGATAGCAGTGTCATCCGCAAACATCATAGTTCACAGGGACTCCTGTCTGATCTCGTCTGTCAACCTGTCCACCATTGCAAACAAGAAAGGGCTCAGAGCTGTCCACCTTAAACGCATCCGTCACTCCCACCGCAGACCTCACCGCTGTCACACTACCCTCGTAAATATCCTGTATCACTCTTACATACTTCTCTGACACTCTCGACTTCCTCATACAATACCACAACTTCTCTCTAGGCACCCTGTCATATGCTTTCTCTAAGTCTACAAAAACACAATGCAACTCCTTCCGAACTTTGTACTTCTCCATCAACACTCTGAGCAAACATCGCATCTGTAGTGCTCTTTTACGGCATGAAACCATACTGCTGATCACTAATCATCATGTCCCTTCTTAACCTAGCTTCCACTACTCTTTCCCATAACTTCATGCTGTGACTGATCAGTTTAATCCCTCTGTAGTTACTACAGCTCTGCAAATCACCCTTATTCTTAAAAATCAGTACCAAAACACTTTCTCCATTCCTCAGGCATCATCTCACTTTCCAAGATTTCATTAAACAATTTGGTTAAAAACTCCACTGCCATTTCACCTAAACACCTCCATGCTTCCACAGGTATGTCATCTGGACAAACAGCCTTTCCATTCTTCATGGATATCCTTACTTCCTCCTTGCTAATCCATTGCACTCCATGATTCACTATCACCACATCATCCAACCTTCTCTCCCTCTCATTCTCTTCATTCATCAACCCCTCAAAGTACTCTTTCCATCTGCTCAACACACTCTCCTTGCTTGTAAGTATGTTTCCCTCATTATCCTTTATCACCTTTACCTGCTGCACATCTTTCCTAGCTCGGTCCCTCTGTCTAGCTAATCGTTACAGGTCATTTTCTTCCTCCTTAGTGTTCAACCTTTCATACAACTCTTCATATGCCTTATCCTTAGCCTTCGCCACCTCTTTGCCATGCACCTCATCTCCTTATACACCTGTCTACTTTCTTCATCTCTCTGACAATCCCACTTCTTCTTTGCCAACCTCTTTCTCTGTATACTCTCCTGTACTTCCTCATTCCACCACCATGTCTCCTTGTCGTCCTTCCTCTGTCCAGATGTCATACCAAGCACCTTTCTAGCCATCTCCCTTACTAGCTCTGCTGTAGTTACCCAGCTATTTGGTAACACTTCACTGCCACCCAGCACCTGCCCTAACTCTTTCCTGAACTCCACCTCACAATTACCCTTTTTCAATTTCCACCATTTGATCCTTGGTGCTGCCCTCACACTCATCCTCCTCTTCTTGATCACCAGTGTCATCCTACAAACCACCATCCTATGCTGCCTAACTACACTTTCCACAGTCACCACTTTACAGTCTCCAATCTCCTTCAGACTGGCCCTCCTACATAAGATATAATCCACCTGTGTGCATCTTCCTACACTCTTGTATGTCACCTTATAGGTTCATAGGTTCATACTAGGCTATCTGCCCAAGGGCATTTATAAGCCTAGCCAGAATGTGTTTGGCTTTCGCCACCCATTTTAAATTTATTTTGCTATGCCCTTTTTCGAGGTTAGTATACTGTGCCTCTGTCTAACAGTGACACAGAAGTGATACCCGGGGTAAACCTACGATCTCCCATCTACTCAATATTCCTCTTGAAGAGAGTCATTGAGGGACTCTGCCTAACCTGGAATGGGATTTTATTCCAGAGTGAAGGGAGCCTCTGGGTTATGAATCTGTCCCTCCAGCATGTCCTATTTATTTCAGTGCTGAGGTTCAAGTCTCTCGAGCGCGTAGCTCGATGGGATTTGGATTTTCTGAGGTGCAGCATGTCCATTAATTCCGGGTTGGACATGGCTTTACACATCAGGCACAGATCACCTCTGAACAGGCGGTATGCCACTGAGTAGAGCTGGAGTTTCTTTAACCGGGCAGCATATGGCATCTGTTTGAGCCCTTTGATCCTCTTGGTGAGGTACTTTTGGGGTCTTTCCAGTTGCTGCAGGTGTCTGGTAAGGTACATCCCAAAAGGGGCATTGTACTCCATTATGGGCCTGATGAGGGATGAGTAAAGAGGCACGATGACCTCCCTGATCTAGATGTGAATCCCTTCATGATTAGGTGGGCTATATAAAATGTTTTTCTAACCACTTTGGCCACGTGGTTGTCAAATGAGAGATTGCTATCAACTTGGGTCCCCAGGTCCCTAATTACTTCTTCTGCACTTAATGGATTACCACCTATGTGGTAATTTGTGGGCACTTTGTTTTTGCCAAAGGGGATGACTATACACTTTTTGGCATTTAGCTTGAGGCCATGGCTCTGGCACCAGTTGTCTGTTTCTATGAGGCCCTTTTGGAGGATGCTTGTGTCGGCTGGAGAGTCGATTATGGCGCCCAGTTTGCAGTCATCTGCGAACTTGGTCAGCCACAGTCCCTCTGTGTTGGCCTGTACCTCCGAGAAATATATACCGAACAAGAGAGGTCCCAGGACTGAGCCTTGTGGAACACCACTTGTAACTGGTTTGGAGTCTGACATGGCTCCAGCAATTCTAACCATGTGGGTTCTGTCCTTGAGCCAGTTTGCAATCCATCTAGTGACATAGGGGTTTATATTTAAGCTGGTGAGCTTATCTATAATGCCAGAGTGAGGTATTGTATCGAAGGCTTTTGCGAGGTCCAGGTAGGCTGTGTGGACCACCTTCCACTCATCAATGGCCTTGGTGACTGTTTCAAAGAAATCAACCAGGTTTAAGAGGCAGGATCTACCCTTAACAAAACTGAACTCTCCTCTCTCTTGTTAAAATACATATTCACCACAACCATGTCCATCCTTTTTGCAAAATCCACTACCATCTGACCTTCTGCATTCCTTTGTTTAACACCATACCTACCCATCACTTCCTCATCCCCTCTGTTCCCTTCACCAGCATGCCCATTGAAATCTGCTCCAGTCACCACTCTCTCAATGTTTGGTACAGTCATCACCATTTCAGCCATCTCACTCCAAAATTTTTCTTTCTCATCCATTGCACACCCAACTTGTGGAGCATATGCACTAACAACATTCTTCATTACATCATCAATTTCCAGCTTCATAAACATCACTCTATCCGGCACTCTCTTCACCTCCAAAACACTCTTAGCATACTGTTCCTTCAGGATAACTCCTACTCTATTTGACCTCCCATCCACACCATGATAAAACAATTTGAACCCACCTCCGATACACCTAGCCTTACTCCCCTTCCATCTGGTCTCTTCCACACAATATACCAACCTTCCTTCTGTCCATCATATCAGCTAGCTCTCTCCCTATACCAGTCATACTGCCAACATTCAAAGTTCCGACCCTCACTACCACAGATTTGCCACAACACACACACACACCTACCTACCTACCTACTTCTTACAAACACACACACACACATATACCTACACCTGCCTTTAAAAAATGTCTCCTGGCCAGCTTGCCCCCCTCTTGTTAGCAGGGGCCCTCTCCCAGCCATGGGGCTAGAGTCTTTCATGGGCTGGCAGGTAATATCTGCTGGACCACAATCGGTCCAACGACTGTTGGTTGAAAAAAGGAAGTTGTCTTACCAAAATGTTCCATCTGTGTTGTTGATCAGAACCGTGTCAACCTAATACCAAGCTCACATACACCAAAAGCTCTCGAGCTAAGCTGCTACTCACAATGCCCTTCTCCTGTTACCTCAGATCGGGTTTGCATAAGACATGTAGAAATAAAGCAAAGGACATTTCTGCACAAAAACCCTGACACACCACAAGGACCCATGAGATCCACCAGGAGCCTTTGGTGGGGGACGGAGGGTGGGATGTGATGAATGAAAGAAGATGAATGACACAGATGGAACGTTATGGTAAGACATAACTTCTTTATCTGATGTTGTTAATCTTCTTTCCATTCATCACTGATGGGACAGAATCCCAAACTACCTGAGAAACCTGGGTGGCCCTTATGAAAGAACATTCCTGAGCACCATTGAGCCAAAGGCCACTCTTCCCCTGGAGACCATATCCAACTAGTAATGTTTGATGAAAGTGTGTAGTTTAGCCCAAATGGCTGCTGTGCAAATATTGTCCATAGAGGCTCTGGAGTGAAAGGCTACAGAGGCTGCTTTAGCTCTAGTTGAATGTGCTTTGATATTGTGAGGTCTAGGTTCATTTGTATATGAATATGAAAAAGAAATACAATCGCTGAACCACTTTGATAAAGTGACTTTTGAAACAGCATATCCCATTCTTGGACCAGAGAAGGAAATGAAAAGTTGGTCTGTCTTGCGGTTAGATTTAGTCCTGTCTAGGTAAAAACATAGTTGCCTGTGCAGATCCAAGGAGTCTAGGCAGTATTCTCCTTTACTGGAATAGTTCAGGAAAAACACTGGGAGCTCAATGGACTGGTTGACAGAAAAATCAGAAATCACTTTGGGAAAAAAAGATGGGATAGAACATAGAGATACTCTGTCTTTATGAAATATTAGGTATGGTCTCCTGATGCATAAGGCCTGTAATTCTGAGATCCATCTAGCAGAAGTGACAGCTACCAAAAAGAGAGATTTCCATGACAGAAATTTAAGATCACATTTTGCAGGCTCAAAAGGGGGTTGAGAGAGAGACTGCAGTACTAGGGAGAGATTCCACGTCTCTAAGGGACGCCTAATTGGAGGTCTGTTGTGAAACACTCCTTTGAGAAAGGTTTTGCATAGGTGAATGGACATAAGTGGAGTGCCCTCTAATCCGTTATGGAAATTAGAAATTGCTGCTAAATGGACTCGTATGGTAGAGACTGATGCTCTGTTTTCAAAGAACTCAGATAGGTATTGAAGGATAACAGATACTGGAGCTGAGAAGGGATCTAGCATCCATTCTTTAGACCAATGAGAAAACCTTTTTCATTTATCTCTGTAAAGTTTTCTGGTGGCTGGCTTATGGGAGGCCAGAATGATATTGCAAACAGGTGAGGAAAGGGCTTCTTGCCTGGCAACTAACGGAAGTGGAGAAACCAAGCCGTCAACTTGAGAGTGGACAGATTCGGGAGAGTCAATGAGGATCATCTTGCATCTCAACTGAGTTGCTCTCTTTACGAATAGAGGGGAATTGGGGGATAAGCGTAGAGGAGATCCATGGGTCAATCGTGAGTCAGAACGTCTCTCGGGGACTCCCCCAAAAGGGCAAAGTAGCTGCTGTATTTGTTGTTCAAAGAGGAGGCAAAGAGGTCGCAGCAGGGCTGACCCCATTGGCTGAAAATTTCTGATGTCACTTAGGGATTGAGAACCCACTCGTGTGGAAGGAGAATGCATCTGCTCAACCAGTCCACAATCACATTGGAACTCCTTGGGATGTGCGTTGCTATAAGAAAGCAGTTGGAAGCTATCACCTAGTGCCAAATTCTCATGGCCTCTCGACACAGGAGGTAGGATTTGGTTCCTCCTTGTTTGTTGATGTACCAGACTACTGACATATTGTCTGAATGAATTGCAATCGTTCCAGGGGGTAGAAGTGGATGTAATGCCTGCAACGCTAACAGCACCGCTCTTAACTCCAGAACATTGATATGCAGGTTGGCCTCTAAGCTCGACCACGTGCCTTGGACTCTCTCTCCCTGAAAATCTCCCCCCACCCTATCAGGGAAGTGTCCATGGTCACGGTGGCATTGGGTTGAGGGGTCTGAAAAGGACGACACCAAAGTTCTGCGTCTGGCTTCATCCACCAGAGGAGATCTTGCTTACAAGAGTTGGTTATGAGTACCTGTGAGTTTAGGAGGTGAAGATTTGCAAACCACTGAGACAATAGGATCCATTGTAACAGTCTCATGTGTAACCTTGCCAGAGGGACTATCGGAATGGCTGCAGCCATGGACCCCAGAGCCTGGAGGACTTCCCTTGCTGACATCTTTTTCTGACAGTATCACACGCACTTGCAATCTTAACCTCTAAAGCCTGTGAGCCGGTAGATATAACAGGCAGGATCGAGTCTCTAAAACTGCCCCTATAAATTCCAGCTGTTGAGTAGGTTCCAAGTTGGATTTCTCCCAGTGTACAGTGATGCTGAGGGACTCTGCTAGTGAAAGTGTGCATCAGAGGGCCATAGTCAGAAAATGCTTGGTGGGGGCAGAGAGGAGCCAATCATTTAAATATGGAAACACCTGGAATCCTTGAAGCCTCAGATGAGCTGTCACCACTGCTAGACATTTCATGAACACTCTGGGGGGCTGTCGAGAGACCAAATGGCAGGGCTTGGAACTGGCAATGATTGGCTCCTAGCCAGACGCAAAGGAGACTCCTGGAGTATATGTCCAATTTTATGTGGTAATACACATCCTAAAGGTCTACTGAGCACATCCAAAATTCTCCCTTAAAAATGGGAGAATGCATTGAATAGTGACCATGCGGAACTTGGTTTCTACAACTTATTTGTTTAAATGGCTGAGATCCCAAATGGGTCTCCAGTCCCTGTCTTTTTTGGCACTAAAAAGAATCTTGAATAAAACCCGGATCCACATTGGTCTGGAGGGATTGGTTGGATGAGACTTTTTTGACACGGCTTTCCTATCTCTGAAGCTGCTTCTCCCTTTTGATTGGGTGGAACATCGGGAAGGTTTTTTTGTAGGTTTTGGACGGGAGGTTAGAGGGATGTAGTAGCCTCTAGAGATTATTCTCTGCAACCATCGATCATTTGTAATAGAGCACCAGGCAGTTTGATGCAGAGAAAAATGAGCCCTGACTGCTTCCAGAGGAAAGCAATTGGGCAATGCTTCAGGAGCGTTAAGACCATCCAGAGAAGGAATCCCTGGAGTCTTGGTTTCGGGGACCCCCTCTACCCCCTAAAGGGGTGTCTTCCACCATTGAAACCCCCCTCTGCCTCAGGGGGAATCCTCGCCAAGTGCATTATGGAAAGGACCCTGAAATTTCTTGTGCCAGATTTTCCCACTCCTCTGGTTCCTGAAAAAAGAACGTTGAAGCTTGGAAAAGTGTAGGCCAATGGCAGACAGTCTTTCCATCTTGCTCGTTCCTGGCTAGTGTGTCCTTCACTTTAGAATCAAAAAAGGAAGATGATTCAATAGGGGCATTCAAAAAGGAGGACTTGAAGGAGTCCGGGAGGTAACAGATGCGCATCCAGGCATGACGCCTCATGACTATGCCTGTACCCGCAGCTATAGCCACCCCTTCAGGTTGCATGGGAGACCAGTCTCGTGGATGATTTGGAAATAGATTCAAGGGTGGCAAGTTGAGAGGCAACCTTGTCCTGTGCCTCGTCAGAAACATGACCCATGAGGGATCCAGAAAGTTCGGTAATCAGATCTGTTTGGAGCCCTGTGAAGTGTGCTAAATAGTTCAGGGATCTGACAGCAAAGGCTTGCTTCCCCTACCTGTCCACAGCCCGAGACTCGCTGTTAGGTGGATGAACAGTAGGACTTTCTTCCGCTAGGTCCTTTTTAGTGGTCACCACCACCATAGCATCAACTGGCAAACCTCTGTACCAGTGTGGATGCTCTTCTGGGGGGGGGTCTTATCAAGTCTTCAGGGAATGGCCTCAATAGAGTCAGGGTTCTGCCAAGCAAGCTGCATGATGAGCTGGATTAACTCATCGGCAGGTGGGGTCACCCAAGTAGTAGAAGGCCGGGAGCGAAAAGTCTGCAGAAACATGGATTCCTCTGAGGAAGGGTTGGAGGGCTTCCAGCCACCCCTCTATTTCCAGGATGTCTCTGAAGGAGACATCATCCAGGGGTGACCGTGGGGACCCCTCCCCATCATTGTAGTCTGCGTCTTCTGTCAAAGACTCTTCAGAAGAGTCTTTGTGCTTCCTCTTGCATGCCTTCTTCTGAGGAGATTCTTCAGTGGGAATATCTGCAGAAGACTTGGAAGGATGGGTACCCCGAACTGGGGTTTTCTGAGGCTTCTCCTCCTGGTGTCCTGGGGAGGTGGCTCATGGTAGCTGTAGCTCAGAGGGAGCAAGATGAAGTTCTGACATCAGAGGAGCTCTTCCAGAAGCAAGCACCCTCTCCATCACCTGAAAAGCAGGCCGGCCTGAAGAGGAGTGGGAGCTCGGAACCGAGAAGGACAACCTCAAAACCGGTGTCAGACCCCACTCGGGGCAGGTATTATCCCCGAATCCGAGGGCAGAACCGATAAAACACTCGGAACTGTGCCCTGGACCAAGGACTCCACCCCCTCAACCATGAGTCTGAGGAAGGGACGGTTCCATCGGAACCGAAAACCAATGGGGTGGCCTCAAAGTCTCAGTGACTGTCACTATCGGCACCAAGAAATGGGGTTCCACAAAAGACGGAGCAATGGGCTTCAGAATTGAAGGGTCCAAAGGAGGAGGGAGTATACGTTGGAGTCCTGGGAGAGATGGACCCAAACCCCAGAGGGGGATGGGTCTTTGCTATCCCTCTGGCTGTTAACAGCTGATCCAACAGGTGCACCGCATCAAGTTTGGATAGACTCCTGGTGGACCTCGTGGACACTCCTGAAGGGGAGTTGGGTCGATCCAAAAAGGGGATGTACATTTGACCCAGGAAAGGATCCAAGGAGGGGGGAGTATTGGGTCCATGGTGTCTGAACTAGTGGCACAGTAGTTTCTGATTTGGAGATTGGTAGCAAAGGAATCAGTGGAGTGGTAAGAGGGCTCGGTGCCGAAGAGGCACTCTGAGTCAATGTCATCTGTTCCAAAGAAAAAGCAGAGGTTGGAACCATTTTTGATTTAGTCAAAGGCAAAGTCTGTGCCGTAGCTGTAATTGAAGGCAAGGTCAGTGCTGTAACTGGAGGAGTTGGTGCCAAAGGTGGTGCCGAAGTCGAGGACCCGGTAATATCCATGGTTTGAGACATAGAAGCAATCGGAGCAGAGCTCGGAACAGCATGTTGGAGACAAAGTAGTAAGCCTATGCTCCAAGGAATGTTTGTGGGCCTTATGTTTGTGTCTTACTGCTTTCGCCAGCCAGTGAAGAGGGATCAGAATGGGGACATTTCTTGTCCTTTATTGGAGGGGTTGAGACCTCCGACACAGAAAGGGCCTCTGAGAAAGGAGAAGCAAGAAGGTCTTTCAAAATCAATTTATTCTTTCTTTCATTCAGCGTCTGCTGACTGAAACTTTGCCAAATTTGACAAGGGGTTTTAACAGAGAGATGAGAAACCCCCAGACAATACTCACATTCGTCGTGTGAGTCACTGTTTGGGAGTTTACCATTGCAAGAGGTACAATCTTTAAACCCAAAGTCCCTTTTTTATTAGACATTTTCCCAACACAGCTATTACAAGTTAACTAGAATATCAAAACACCTAGAAAGGAAAGAAGAGAAGATACCAACGATGGTAGCAAGAGATACCACAAGGGTAAGGAGAGGGTGTTACCAATGATGGTAAAAAGAATTACCCAATGTGGGAGAGCTAGTTAGGAAAGTTACAAATAACTGTAAAGTGAGGTAGGAAGGTAATGGATTTAGAGTGACTAAAAAAAAAGAGATCTATCCAAATATCCGGAAAATATCAAGAAAAATACCACTTAGCTTGAGAGGTCGGTGAAACACTGCTATATGGCTATGCGGCAAACGAGATCTGAGGTAACAGGGAGAAGGACATTGTGGGTAGCAGCTTAGCTCGAGAGTTTTTTGTGTATGCGAGCTTGGTATTAGGCCAACACGGTTCCAAGGGGCTCAAAACAGAATCCATCAGTGATTGATGTAAAGATTAACAACATCAGATCACTGGTTTACACTATTTGTTGACTTTCCACTTTAAAAATCCAGTTATTGGTTTATACTAAATGTGAACTGTAGTAACAGTAGTTAAAGATATGTGGTCAGGAAAATGGGGAAATAGAAAGCTATGAAGAAGCACAGAACAGAATAGCATGTGGATGCCTTCACATATTACAAAATGCACAGTATTTATAGGTCAGGTAAATGGAGGACACTTAGTTGCCAAAGCAGAAAAATATAGTTTGGCAGAGTTTCTCTCAAAACATGTCTTGCTTTCACAAGGTGCTAGAATGAAACAGCTACATGTGTGCATCAGTTTTATTTATTCGTTCATTTTTTTTTAATTTAAAATATTTTAACTGGGATAGAGCACAGATCAACATGCACCATTTTCTGGTTAGGCCAGGATACAAGCAAAAAAAAAAAAATCCAGCAACAAGAGAAACACAAATCTGCACTGTAAAATTCAAATACATATTCTTTACAATTCAATAGCTATAATTCAAGTAATCCAGATTTTTAATTTAATAAGTCGTCTTCAAGATGTCTGCCTGTCAGTCTGAGTGTCATCTATCTATTTGTTTTGTTAACCCTGCCAAGCATAGAACATTTCCAGAGGAAACCTAGGGAGAAAGTCTCTTACAAAGGGTATGACCAGAAGTGACCACCACTCAGAGGTATGACCACAAGTGACCACCATTCAGAGGTATGACCACAAAAGATCAAGAAGGATCAACACAATCATATTCATAATGAGCTGAAACATTTTAAAAGTATTTTTACTTGCACAGCTGTTGCCCCCCCCCCCCACTCTATTACTTATAAATACTAACACTGACATCAATAGACCTC
This sequence comes from Protopterus annectens, assembly GCF_019279795.1. Lineage (NCBI taxonomy): Eukaryota > Metazoa > Chordata > Ceratodontiformes > Protopteridae > Protopterus > Protopterus annectens. The sequence continues at coordinate 434,338,289 of NC_056743.1, forward strand.
ATAGAATGGGGAATTCTTTGATGTAGCACAACCTCAATCACTTTTTCTTTTCTTATGCATGCAGAATCAATCACATATTACAGATTGCACTTTGGAATGTTAATTGCTAATGCTCCATATTTCTTCTGGCATCCAAAATAAATTTAATATGCAACAAATGTGATCTGAAGACAATGAATATTCAAACATAGCTAAAATAACAGCATATATACACATGCAGTACTATTTTAAGATTACAAAAGTAAACATAATGCGTAGCACAAACAGCAAATCAATCTTTAGAGTCAGCATACAAATTCAGAGTTGTATTGAAGTAACATTAGCTGTTTTAACCTCTTTAACTGTTATAAAGTAAAGCCAACAGCCTTGGCTGTACACAGTTGTATGGCTCAAAATAATTGAATAAATGAAGACTTGAAACAGGATAGACATGATTGACTCATGTTGGGAAGTCACTAGAGCAACAGAAACCAAACGAAATGGGTGTATACGTGTGCTGAAAAGAGACTAAGAAACCAAAACCAACAGAAGCAGATCCCAAATGGGTGGGATGAACCACTGCCACAGAGTAGAAGGTCACCAAATAAAGTGCTTTTTATGGCAAGTGGAGAAAACAGCTAAAAAAACATCATACTGCCCTGCTCCTATAGTCACATGATATACTCCCCAAAATGGCATTTGAAAGTGTATAAAAATAAAGGGACAAAATGTCATGTTGCGTATATTTGGCTATTACTTTTTACTGAAGTAGCTAACGATTTCTTTCTGCAAATATATATAATTAGAGAATTTCAAAATCAGTCTGCTGTTACAAAAAATAATACATAGATATATTACTATTCCTAATGTTGTCCCACAAACTACCGACCATCAGCTCCCTGAGATGTAGTGACAGATTTGTTTGTTATGGGCTGAAAGCCATTTCAGATCTGTTTGTTTCCCACAAGACAAGAACTGACCAGGGAGCCAATATCTTAGCAGCCATTAGGGTATTTTATTGTTATGTAGTTAAATCTCACCCCTCTTGCTGGTGAAATGGGCTTCTACATCACCTCAGGGTGACTGCCTATACCTGAGATATAAAAGTATACCTGGTTCTTGACACACCTCAGGAAAGGCTACTGCTATCAACTTGAGAAGACACCCCCTTGTGCCCCCCTACAGCCTGTTCACATATGGACAAGCCTATATCACTACACTGTGAGCTGTATCTGGTTTTGGTAACATGGTACTGACTTACTCTGAGAAAGATTATTAGTACTAAACAGTATAAGAATGCTCTTAAATCGTGATGTAGTAGCAATATATTTTCTTTTTTTGTGGGGGAATGGTGATAGTTTAATGAATTTGTTGCACAGTTAACATTAGTTCATAATTGATATTAACATATTTGGTTTTGGGACACACTATCATTTTTAGATGTTTCTGTTGGGTTTCACGCTATCAGTTCTACATTTGTTCTCAATATTTATTGGACACCTACTTTAATTAACAGCCTTATATAACAATAGCTATCATCCTTTTTATGGCTAGAAAAAAATCTGTTTAAAAATCAGATAGTATCAGATCCAGACTTACATGTGATAATGACTGCTTTAATTTAAGTCTCAAAAATTTAAAATATCTGTTTATGGACAGATGTTATACACTAGATCTTGACAAAAATCACTGCTGAATCTGTGGTCCAAAAATAAAAAATATATATCTACACTGAATGGAACTAGTACAAAACCATTGAGATCATTAATTTCTTTTTTCTGAAACAATGTGTTTAAAACATAAAAGCAAGCACATAACTATATAGAATACAATAAACAAATGTATAAATCACACATTAAGCAATATAAATCCACACTGCTGACAATTTTTTAAACATATTTCTTTAACAGTAGTTCCAGCTGTGCCCAATATCTAAAACTGGGCTTTTTATTATTACATTGTAGAATAATAACATTCATTTCTTTTTGGCATACAATAGAGGTTAGTCTAAGAAAGTCATTAAATCTTGGCAGTATTTCACTCTTCCATTTAGAAGTTATCATCTTCCTTCCTATTGACAAAGTCCAGAGTAATGGACACTGTAAGCATCTATTTGATTTGGTATAGGAGCATTTGTTAATATTAAACTGTAAGATATACACTTATTTCACCAAAAAGCTTGTATAACATACCTGAATTCTCCTTAGAATTTGCTATTTTTTTTCACAGTTTAAAAATATACCAGTCAGCTTTAATTATCTTTTGACATCTCCAACAGGAATTAGTAGATTTAGGCAAAATTCTGAGGAATAATTAAAAAATCTATGAAAATATTTCCAAGTAAAAATTTTACAAAAAGAACTAGAAGATGTTAAAATAAAAGTTTTGTACTCACCATAACTAAGCATCTGTGTTGTCCATTTTTATTCTTCCACAATGAATGGGTTTGAATCCTATCCTCAGATCTGACTTGACCACTTTTTTTTAGATTCTAGGATCCGACTCTTCAGCTCCTCCATTGCCCATAATGCCCCTGGCCACTGTATTGCATCGGATTGAGTTTGTTGCTATTATACAATATATCAACAAAGTATTTCAATGTAGATATGACAGAAAGGTGATAGCTGAAAGATCAGGAACTCAAACAGGAACTGTGGTTGCTAATAACAATTCTGTTAGGTCTCTCCCAAAGACGTGGATAGGGGGGAAGGAAGCTGAGGGAGAATGAAAATGGACAACATAGATGCATAGTTATGATGAGTACATAACTTTTATATCTGATGTTGTCATTTTCATTCATTCCTCAATGATTGGGACAGAGTCCCCTAGCTGTAGTAACCTTGGGTGGGCCTCATGGAAGGATGTTCCAGAGAACCACAGAACAGAATTCTGCCCTGTGTCTGGAGGTAATATCCAATTTGTTATGAGAAATAAAATTATGAGCATTAGACTATGTGGCAGCTGCACAAATGTCATTAATGGTGGCTCTAGCCCAAAAGGTAGTTGATGTAGCTACAGACTTAGCTAAGCAAGTTTTCAGTTGTCTTGGTAAGGTTAAGCCTCTCAAGGAATAAACATATGAAATACAATCCGTTATCCATTTAGCTAGTGTAGTTTTTGAAATGGGTTTTCCCATCGTATTATTTGACGAGAAGACAAATAATTGTTCAGTTTTTCTAAATTCCTTAGTCTTGTGAAGGTAAAAATGAAGTTGCCTATAGACATCTAAAAGATGAAGGGTATACTTGCCTTTGTTAAATTTGGAAAAGAAAACTGGTAAATTGATCACTTGATTGATATTTGATTCAGAGGCCACTTTTGGGAGAAAAGAAGGATTAGTGCACAAGGTAAAAATTTCCTTGTGAAAAATCAAATACAAAAGTTTCAAAGGGAGAGAATGAAGTTCCGATACTCTTGTTGCTGAAGTGATAGCCACCAAAAAGTCCATTTTCCAAGGCAGAAACTTAAGGTCTACTTCAGCTGAAGGCTCAAATGGTGAATTTACCAATGTCTGTAATACCAAAGTCAAATCCCAAGGTGGAGTGGGGTCTCAAATTCAGCCACACTTAGCGTGTGTAAGGGATTACCCATGTTGAGACACACTTCAAAGGCGTTCAGGAAGAACACTAGGATAAGAAGCCTACATGGGGGGCGCAGTAATGTAGATGGGTGGTAGCTCCAGCGGAAGCCGTGATAGATGGAGCTTGCAGCTACACTGTAATATAGCTATCTGCATAGGTATTATGTAAAAGCGTTCTTTGGAGGTCTAAGTAAAAATTTAACTTTTAGATAGGCCTTACATAACTTAGATGATGCTAAAGGAGAAGCATTATTGCCAATGTAATAGTTGGAGATGGCTGTTAATTGGACTTTGATGGTGGAGAAGCTTGCCCCACTGTGAAAGATGGAGGCAAGGAAATCTAAAACAGCAGGGAGTGGGGCAGTGGAAGGATCTAAGTCTCTCTGATGATCCCACAAGGAAAACCTCTTACATTTACTTTTATAAATTTTCCTAGTCAAAGGTTTGTGGAACAAAATGAAAAAATGTCAAATGGGGAAGAAAGCCTGGAATGTCTAGCGATCACTGGAATTGGAGAAACCATGCCGTCAACTCAAGGCGTGCAATATCTGAATGAATCCTCTCTGATGGTTGTGACAGGAGGTATGGACTGGGATCTGGTGTCCAAGGCAGACATAGTAAATGAGACCATAGGAAGGGAAACTACACTTGCTGGAGCACTTTCCGAAGACATTTGGGGATTAGAGGCAGGGGAGGGTGCACATAAAGAAGACTGGAGGGCCAAATATGGACTTAAGAGTATCTCTCTGTAAATGTCCATGAGGAAGAATTATGGCAAAGAACTTGCTGCATTTATTCATGAGGGGAGAAGCGAATAGATTGCAGTTCAGTTGACAACACTTGTGGAAGATCATATTTGCCACTCATTGAGAGACTACTCATAAGGCATAAGAATGGTCCTGCTGAACTTGTCTGCAAAGACATTGGACTTCCCAGGTATGTTTTGCTACAAGAAAGTGGTTGGAACTGCCAAACTCATATTCCTTTTTGACATGAGATAGGATCTGGTTCCCATCTGTTTGTTGATGTACCAGACTACTGACATATTGTATGTTTGAAAAGCAATTCCTAGCATTCCTAGAGGAAGAGAGCTCTCAATGGCCAGCAGTGCTAGAAATACTGCTCTCACCTCTAGGTTTGTTTATATGCAAATTGGTCTCTTCTGGGAACCACATACCTTGAGCAGTTCATCCAAGTAATGCCCCCCTCCACCCCAACTGGGAGGCATCAGTGGTCAACACGGCTTTTGGGAGAGGAAGGATAAAAGGATGCCCTTGACAAATCTCTTTGAACTGTACCCACCACAGCATGGATTTTCTGCAAACCTGAGATAATTTTATCAGATGTCATAAGGGATGTCAATGAAAGGACCATTGCACTGTTAGAGGCCATTGAAGAATTCTCATATGAAAATGAGCAGTGGCTATTAAGTTATTGTAACAGTCATCGACCCTAGGGCTTTGAGTATGATTTTTGCTGGGGGAGAAGGATGAGAAAGAACCTGGCTGACATGCAATTTCTAAGTAAAAACTCTGTTTTGAGGCAGAAGAGCTAGGCAATTGACTTTATCTATGACCCCTATAAACTCCAAGACTTGAATTGGTTGAAGTTGTGACTTGAGTCAATTGATCATAATTCCTAGAGAGTGAGATAACTGGAGTAAAAAATTCATGGCTATTCCCAGAAGACACCTGGTTTGTGCAGTAAGTAGCTAGTCGTCTAAGTAAGGAAACCCTTAGATCTGAGCTGTCATAGATGAGCTGCTACCACTGCCATGCATTTTGTGAATACCCTGGGGGCTGTGGTAAGATGAAGGGCAGGGTGCTGAACTGATAATGACTGGCTCCCAGCCTGAAACATTGGTATCTTCGATAGTGCCGGTTCATTTTGATGTGATAGTGCAGGTCTTGAAGACTGGTAGAGCACAGCCAATCATCCTTGTGTAGAAGAGGTAAAATGGACTGCACCTTGACCATCTGGAATTTGGAATTCTTTACAAACTGGTTCAGATAATTGAGATCCAGAATGGGTCTCATGTCCCCTGTTTTCTTTGGCACTAAATGGAATCTTGAGTAAATTCTAAATGCTCTTTGGTCTGGGCATCCTTTTAGATGACTGTCTTTTCCAGCAGGTTTTACATCTCTAGAGCTGCTAACACCCTCTGATTGGGTGGAACATTGGGGCGACAGTTTCTTTTCCTTTGGGGAACTTGTAAAAAGGGAATGAAATATCCTCTGGACATGATCCTTTGCACCCATAAATCTTTTGTGATGGTTATCCAAGCTTTTGGGTGCAAGGACAAGGGATGGCCTGACAACCTTTCAGTAGTGCTGAAAGGATCTGTCTGAGAAAGAATCTCAAGACCCTTGATTCTGCAAACCTCCTCTAGTGCATGGTTGGCTTTTCCCATTGTAGTTATTTCCACCAGTACCTTTGGGGAAATATCCTCCGTGTGACTCTTAGAAAGGTCCTTGAGATGTCCAGAACCACATCTTTTTACCACTGCATTGATTGGTATTAAAAGGTCTCAGTGAGGTGCAAAAGCAGATTCCCGTGGCAGATAAGGTCCTTCAGTCCTTCTCACTGCAGGAGAGTCTCTAACTGTTGGCCCAAACAAGGAAGATCCATCAAAGGGACCATTGATGAATCATGCCTTAAAAGGCTCCATGAAATCGCACAATTGCATCCAAGTGTCTCTCCTAATGTCTATACCTGAATCAGCAGCCCATGAGGAACCTTCATCTGCATGCCAGCTTAACCTCATGGAAGCATTAGTAATGGATTGTAGTGTGGCCAGTTCTGAGGAAAAGGACTTGTGTTCCTCTGCAAACATGGACCTAAGGGTGGAGTTAGAGAGTCCTTGACTAAGTCCCTCTGTAACCTAGTGAAATGGGCCACATAATTGAGACCATAAGGCAAATGTTGCCAATGCATAAACTTGATTCCCAAACCTGTCCAATGCCCTAGACTCCCTGTTAGGAGGATGGAGAGAAGAGATCTACTCATCCAGTTCCTTTTTGGTAGCTGTCACAACCATAGCATCTATAGGAATAACCTCTGTCCAGTGTTGTCTGTCAGCAGGGGCAATTAAAATCTTGTCTGGATGTTTAGGGATCAGTTCTATAAAGTCTGGTGCTTTTCATGCTCTGCAGAAGACAAGGTCAATTATAGTTCATCTGCAGCCAGGGTAACCCAAGATGTAGATTGTCAAGACCCAAAGGCTTCCAAGAACACTGATTCAACTGGGAAGGGGTTTAGGAAGACTAACCATCTTTCTGATGTAGGTTCTCTAAGATGTTTCTAAACAAGATATCCTCAGGTGGCGATCTAGAGGACCCCTCCCCTTCATCAAAATTGGTGTCTTCTGTGAGGGATTCCTGTGGTAAATCCAAGTGCCTCCTCTTGCATGACCTCTTCCAAGGGACCTCCTCAGTGGGATGTCCCAGGGAGGTGTCAGAAGTAACAGGGACTTCTCTGGCAGAAACTGCCTGGAAGTTCATCTGGGCTGGCTGTCCCTCAGGTGTAGGATGAGAAGACTCACAGGATCCAAAGAGGAAATGGGACATGGATCCAAAGAAGTAAGAGTTGACATTACTCTGGGATGTGAGAAGACACTCTCCACCACCTTGAAGGTAGAGGGACCATGAGAAGCTGAGGACCATCACCCCCCAGAGCCGAGACTCTCAGAGGACACAGTCCCAGATCATCTTACCCCTCCTCTGAGTGAGGAGTCAGAGCCAAGCTGTCAAACACCAAAGCTATGAGAGGATGCAATTGCTCCAAAAACTTCAGAGTCAAGGTGATCAGATCAGGGAAGTCGCCAGAGTGGAAGGGAAGATGAAATAACCTTCGGTTCCAATGGTTCAGCTGTCTGGGCTCTCAGATCGAAGGGTTCTGAAACAGTAGGTCAGATCAGAGGAGGAGCATGTACAGGCTGGAAAGAAGGTTGAAAACTCATGGATCTGATGGGAGAGGGAGCTAACAGGACCCCCATCTGGATCTCTGTTCTGAAGAATTTTCTCATCATCCTATCCACCTCCGATTCAGAAAGACTTGAAGAATACCTAACAGAAAAGGAAGTGGAAGGTAGCCTGGACAACTTTTTAGGAGTCTCTTGCAAAAAAGCATAGCTGAATATTGGGGATACCAGCTCCAGAGAAAATCTTGGAGCATGGGGCTGAGGGATTTGACTGTAGCTGGTGTTGGATATGACGGCTTCAGATCTGAGGTCTTGGAAACCTTTTTTGGAGGCCCTGAAGGAAGGTGTGGATAGAGGAGAAATGAGCAGATGAGCATTAACAGTGCTCCCTGGGTTTCTTCAATTTTGAGAGGGAGTTTGAGCCCCTAAAGTAAAAGTACCTACTAAAGAAGCCGATGTCAGAAGGAGGCCTTTTAAAACGAACTTATTTCTTCTATCGCTCTAGCATTAAAGGCTTCATAAATGGAGCAGGTGGTGTCTAGATGTGCTAGGCCCAAACAATATATGCAGTCCCTGTAGGTATCAGAATTGGGGTTTTATGCCCACAGGAAGTGCACTTTTTAAAACCAGTAGGCTTATCAGCCATACTGAAAAAAGGGCAGCAAAATGTTTACACAATTTTTTTTGTACAGAAAAGAAGGAAAAAGAAAAAAGAGCTACCCGCCAACAATGGTATTAGAAATTACCTTCATCTTATCAGGGACAATATTTTTAGTTTCTTATATTAATTTAAAAGTATACAGAAATGGATTGTGTAGATATGCATTTTACATGTTTAGATATTCAATTAAGTATAAAATGTATTTTAGTTGCCTTTTAAAATGTTATTGTATAACATAGGAAGTGATGTAATATAGCCAACCAATAGCATTATTCTAATTTAACTTGATTTGATATAACTATCATTTTTTATTCTGAAAAAGTCTTTAAGAGACGAAAGTACTCAATAAGAGAGTTTGAACTATTAACAAGGTGTTTTAATCGGTGTCAGGCCATTACTGAGGTGTTTTGTAGATTTGATTATAAGTTATAGTGATGCTCTTAATACGGCGATGCATGTTACGCACAGTCTGGACAATGTAAGTATCAAACATGTAAGAGAACACAATTGGAAAACTTTGACCTATGGGGCCACTTATACATGTGTTGGTAAATGCAGACTGTAATTTGAAGAGTTTACTTCAGACCAATGCATTTTCCCAACCTGGCTGTTGCACATAAACTTTTGGCATGTATAAATGCACTTCCTTTATTTACTGTAGGTATATTCATGATCTATCTACACACACACACACACACATATATATGGTTGTTATATATTTGGTAGACAATACAAATGGGCAACACAGACATCAGTAGCAAAAACTGACTGCACATTTCTGTGAATCACATTTGGTTGAATTCAACCTTTATATAGTATAGTAGGAGTGTGCAGACAGATGAATGCCAGACTGATAAGGTGGTGTTTATGAGAATGCACAAGATAATGTTATAGTGGGAAGAGTGTGTGTGCAATTGTTTCAGAGTTAGGGTTAGGTAAAGGGATAAATTTACTGTTGTGCCTGCTGGTGCTGAAAGTCTTCTGCGTCCTTTTGCCTTTATTACTGGTATTGTTAGGGAAATGTTTTTTAGTAATGTAATATGTAGGGTTAGGGTTAGCACACATGCGCAAGGTGATGCATTCCACGATAGTATCAAAGTCAACACCTCCACAACTCGGATTGACAGTAACAAGCAAAAATCTTTTGTTGTTTATTTACTACAAATTACTGTATGTCTGTATAATGCATTACTGGACTTTTAAGTTATAATAAAGAAATTTTGTTCATTATCTACTGGCTAAGTTTTCTAGCAGCCTTACCTACATCAAAAAATATCCTGTGCACAAAGCAGCATAAACAAAGTCCACTACTACTACTATTGCTGTCCTGCCCAGTTCCTGTCATCCCCCTAAAATAAACACGGTAGGCAGGTGCTATGGTAAGTGGATCTACTACTGACCACTAAATTATCATTAACCTAAAATCTGATAGCCACCTTGGGATATGGTCTCTTGAGTTACAGCATTGATACTAAAGGGGCACACAAATATGAACCACTAAACAACTCAGTAAGTGCAGCCTGGCCACAAGTGCATGCAATAAGTATGCACTGTTGTCCTTAGTATTAGCCTACATCATCCACAACTAAAAATAGACTTATTTACTTATCCTTTGTTGACCAAGTTAATCCCACTAGGCTAGTAGCATCTTTTCAGGGGAGATCCAAAGTGGTATTTATACTACTAGGGAAAATTTCAACAGAGCATTGTTGAACTTCCCCTACTCTTAGTAGTAGGGGATGAGTTTGTGTGTAACACAACTGACTTCCTGTTTCTGGTCCAGGCATGGAGGTGGCACAGAGAAACGGAGAAAACATTGAGGCTGTAAGCCAAAATGAAATGGTGATGAAAAGTATTGAAAATAGGGTTGCCACCTTTATTTGTGGCTAAAACCGAAGTAAGGCCACACCCCTCTCATAACCTGAAACCCCGCCCATTAAGTGATGTCAGCAAGTGGGAATGCCCTCTTTTTCCATTCCTGCTGCCTGCTTTCAGCTGATTTACTATGCTTTTCTGTAAAAAAAGCATAGTAAATTAGCCGATTTAACAAACTCTGATAGTCTGTTTCCTTTTTCAAACAGAATATCAGAGTTTTTACAGTGTTTTCTGGACTACCAGATAAATACGAATAAAACTTGGACTGAGGAAAACTTTAAATTGCACATTACAGGATAGAGCGTACAAATAATATCCTATCCTTCTATCCTGAGTGATTTTTGATCCCCTAAGTCCCCATGCATGTATAGTGAAATAGTTTCAAATCAAACGACATGCCATTTGCCAAAACAATATCACAAATATCTTGTAACCTGTGCGGCATGTTTAGACGTTTTAACTTATGACCACTGCTTTTTAAGTGCAAACTAATAAACAGGATGCAGTTCCTTCCCAAACTGCAAGCAGTCTTCACTAGCAACTAGGTGGCCATGGTGGTGCAGACTGGTTAACGTTATTGTATCACAACAAAAGTTTCTCTGGTTCGATACTCCACTAGGGTGCCTTCTGTGTTGGCATCTGACATAGCACACACAGTACATTCTGAAAATCCTGCAGTTAATGCAACAATTTGAGTAGGTACACTAAAACACTGCCAAATATTATATAATACATCACCTTTGGTTAATAACCAGGCAGTGACTGTAAACTATCTTTTGATCTATGGTGAAAGCTGTGCTTTTGCTTCAAGCCATCGCTGCACCTTTCAGTATCGCTAAAAATGTTAATTTTGTACTCACAATCTCATTGTTGCCTAACCTGCTCTGCATTTAAAAATGTACACATATCCCTATGTATTTAATAAATGTATGCATAACTTTCAGCTATGATCTACATCTACTAAAAAAAAGACTATTTTGGGAGTATTGTTTTCTTTATGCAAGTCACACATTACTTCGGGCACCTGTACTCCACATTTCTGAAATGTTCAGAATGAAAAAAAATGCACTCATACCTTTGTTGCTGCTGGGCAAGGTTAATCAGTGAAATAGAAAACCGCCAAATGTATCTCTGAGATGGATGTGAGCCTTGTGTTGCTCCTGGGGTTTGGTACCATTATCTGTGCCTTTTCTCTGACAATAAGGTTATCTGCTTCTTGTGTAAAGCATATCACTTAAATGTATGTTCCCCCCGGGTGCTCCGATTTCCTCCAACATGCAGATGCAGTACATGGTTTGGACACTTTCAACATCAGTTATGTATGCAAGTGAGTGGTGCTTAAGAATTACCGCGGCAGGGCTAACCAGTGGCATTTTTCTGTGATCAATTCATCTACTAATGCATGTTGACCAATAGCAGATTGTCCTGCTAACGGAACAAGTGTCATTCGAAGTGCAGGTTGGCCAAATCGACAGACTGTTAGATCTGAACACTTGCCTGCTGTCTGATGGGGTTGGTAGTGGGTGGGATTACCACCTCATTTTTTAGTTGATAGCGATGTGAGGAGGGCTTTCCCCCAGCTGAGCACCTGCCTGTTGCCTAAGAAAGATTTTAGGAAAGCCGGTAACTTGTTGTGGCAGTGGGTAGTGGTGCAAAACTGGACTTCATGTGTCCGGATTTGAATGAAATTGGTAACTGGACAATGTCAGAAAACTGGACAGTTCGGTCAAAAACTGGGCAGCTGGCAACCGTAATTGAAAATGAAGGAGAAATGGTAGAATCGCTTCCAGAAATGTTCTCAAATGATTTGGGAGCAGAGAAAAATATTGTTTTTTGAGTGGAGAGGCGGTCAAGAAGGAAACGAAGCTGAATGCAGAGGTGGAAATGGATTCAGAACAAAATTTCCAGAAAAATCTGTTTGAATTGACAAACAGTGGAAAATAAATATTATTTTAACTCTCCAGTCAGGAGTGTTGCAGAATGTTTATCTGGAGGAGATGATAAACCAGAGTGAGTCAGAAAGTGGAGCTTACAGTATCCTGGAGTGAGATTATGAAGAAAATAGAAAAGGAAAATATACCAGAGAAGGTTCCAGAGGATAAAAGACTTGTGCTGAAACAGTGGGAGAAGTGGCCAAAGAGGAGGTGGGAATGAAGGAAACAAAGAAGAAATTTATTATTCGGGTGAGCAGTTAAAAGGAAGAAAGTTTGGCAGGTATGAGGTATGGGGCAATGTTATACTACCACTGGGTGTTAACATTTTAATTAAAGAAACATTTTGTGACTTGATATTTGAAACTGGTCAAGCTATGGAAAATTTGGGGGGTTATGGAAAAAAAAGAAAACAGACTTTCCATGGTCATAATGTTGTACAGCCTTTTTAGACAAACAAAAAGGGGGTTGCTTCAGTTTAGAACTGAAGTAGAAGCAAAAGAACTGAAAGAACATTTGATGAAAATATACAAAGAAGTAATGGAAACTACTAAAATATATGATGGAGGAGAACTATGGGCTGGGGATGGGAATGGAACATGACAATGTGATACATATACCTAGTATTATTAATGTTCATGGTAATAGAGGTTTTGTGAAATATAGAGGACAGTCTAAACTTGCTACTTTGTGGGGGGGAAATGATCATTTAATTAATGAATGCGGCAAAAAGATGTTATTTATGTGGGTAGACAGGTCATGATGCAAATAAATGTAAATTAAAGTGTAAAAAATGTGGTAATTCAGGACAAGTGTGAGATAGAGACACACAAAAATGAAAATAAGAAAGAAACTAAATGAAGTTATACAAGAAAAAAAAGATAGAAGAGGATGCTGTACAGGAAGATACACAACTGAAAAATGTAGAAGTTGATTTTAAAAATAAAGAGAAAGAAAGAAAAAGAAACTGATGCGACAAGTGAAGTCAGAGTGGCATGTAGTAAAAAGCAAGAAAAATTCAGTAGGAAAGAGATTGAGGGTGCGAAAAAAAGTTTAAAAATATAATGGTAAGAGAAAATAAAGGTAAGGGATAACATACTGTATAGATCTGTTCATTAAAGCTGACAATTATAACTTTAAATATGAACTTTAGGAAACCTATTAAGAGGAGAATTAATATATGTTGGTCTGTGGCTGTAGATGCTCAAATAATAATATTAGAAGACATTAGATAGTTAACAGAAGAGGAAAGAGTGCAAACAGGCTTTGGAATAGTACTGTCATTTGGAATATAGGTAAAGAAACATGTTCAGGTATATGTATATTGTATAAAGAGAATATAAAGATACAAGATATAATAATAGAACTAGGGAGAATAACTGTAGTTGATTTGGGATGGAAAAAGCATGTATATAGGGTTATAGCATCATATGCATATGTGACAAAAACACAGAGAAATGTTTAAACGTGTACTTAATTATGTTTGTGTGAATATGGATATAATAATGGCAGGTGACTAATTGCAATGTAAGAAATAAAAAGGACTGTGATGTTAAAATAGCTACAAAAATTATGAGGAGGGGCAACTAAACTATAGGAGAATAAACACTGAAACTATAAAAAGAATGAAATAGACAGAAACTGCTTTTTAATATCAGAAAGTTTAAAAAATTACTCAAGGAATAAAATATACTGTATTTTCTGGATCATGTGACCATTTAGATAAAAATTCATGAAAATGAGGAATATATTAAAATAGGAAAAGGGATAAAAAGTATTTATGAAAAAGAATTGGATATGAGAGAGAAAAAAACTTTCAGAATTGTGGAAACAACATATTAGTATGAGACCTTTCTATGAAAATCAGACCAATTTGGTGGATTCAATTTAAAAAGAAATATAAAAAGGTATTTTTATAATGTGTAGAAGAGGAAAGGAAAAGAGAAAAATTGGAATGCAGAGTATTAAGTAAAGAGCATTTTAATGGCTTAGTAGAAAAAGATAGAATATTATATGAAAGATAAATATATAAAATAAATCAGAAAAATTGTTTAATAAGCAAAAATATTGCTTACAAAGAAACAAAAGAGAAAGTAGCAACATATGTATCTAAAATAATGAAATAAAGAAAAATAAGAGAACTAAAAAAAATAAAGGAAACAAGTTAAGAAGGAATATATGAAATTAAGAGCTGTGTACTAGATTTATATGATAAAAGAGAAGTAGACATAGAACCAGTTTATAATGGTGAGAGATTTAATAAAGAAGACAATGAAAATATTTAGCAAAAAAATAAAATATAAATGAGTTGAATGAAATAATGAAAGATATTAACATAAATTCATCCATGGGATTATATGGGACTGAATATAATGTGTATAAAGAAATGGAAGACTCGCAAAAAATTTATTAATGAAGTGAAAGAATTCCATGGTAAAATTATATTATGGAAACTGAAAAAGAATGTAATACAAAAGAACAGAAAGGAACGGTACGTTAATATTATCAAATCATTTTACTGTGAAAGAATTAGAAATAAGTAAGAAAAAACAATGATGAGATATACAAATCATAAAAGAATTAAATTTGTGTGTGGAGATTGTTCAGAGGTAAACTGTCAGTAAAAGCAAATACGGCATGCAAAAGTAAACAGGATAGAATATGTAAGAAGTATAAAGAGTTTGAAATTACAGAACATGTATTTTTAAAAACTGAAAGAATTCAAGAGTTGTGGAAAGTACATAAACATAATTTGATTAAAGATTACTTGAAATATGAAATGTTAAATATGGACATGATAGAATATGGTTATTATGGAAAAAGATCTCAAGAACAGGCGAAGAAAATGGACAGTTATATTTTATGTAACATGGACAATATGGAACGAGAGACTTAATGAGATTAAATACAATGGAAAAGGGACATTGACAAAAATATTGGAGCAAATGTTTTTTGTTGTGGGTAAAACAGTGGGGGGATACTTAAAAGAAGATGATGCATTGAGTGATCTTCATATAAATGTAAACATGTAAGTATGAAATGTATGAATGTTTACAAATTAAAAAAATATTCTTCAACAGGTGCAGTCGGGTCTTCGACATCCACCTGGGCTACCACCAACTCAGGCAGATAGACCCTCAGTTTAACATCCCATCTGAAGGATGGTACACTCAGGAGTGCAGCACCCCCTTGTTCATTAACACCCCAATGTGGCCTTTCTCTCCAAGCCCCTTTCTTATCAATCTTTCTAGGTTTCAGTGCCATCCAGTGTTCATTTGTCCACAGTAACTGTACTTTAAATAAACTCTTACATTCACACACACAAACACACACATTTCCAGGGAAGGCTGTCAGTTCCAGGCAGATGCAAGCAGCTTGTCACCATCAGTAAACATACTCTTATTTAATGAGTAATTAGATAGATGACCATTCACATGATTTTTAAAGGTACATAAATAAAATAATTTACTTAAAGACTAAGTAAAGCAGTACAGGTCATAATTCAACATACAGATGAATATGAAAATGCACAGGGAAATAGTAAGTAGTAATCTTTTTGAACAACAGATTACAAGAATAAACAGCAGTTCTCTACAGCTATGTTTTTTCTGCTAGTTCTAAACTGAAGAGATTGCTGACTTCTAATCTAAACTGTCTGAATTCCAAACATATAAGCAGACACAGTGCATAGAACACACAGGTCTGTACAAAGCCTCAAGTGTAGTTCTGTCCTTCTCTTGACACAGTTGTTTGACTGCTGTTTGTTCAGCTATTAGTTTATATATTTCATACAGATCACAATTGCAGTAGAGCAGGGTTTGGTTTGGTTTTCCACTCTATGCAGTCTGTTTTCTTAACATAATTTTCCTTTTCTGGCCGTTAGCTTCTTGGCCTAGGAATGGTCAAAAATCATATACTCACAAGGCAGAAAGCATTTCATATCCATGATATAACAGTTGTATTTCATTACAAACTTGCTATTAGCTGCATTTACACACTATATATAATTTTTATTCATTGCATACTTAAAGGGTCACAAGTTCACACATTTTTTACTGCAACTGGAAAACATACATTGCAAATATAGATTACAAAGAAAAATATCACAAGTTTATACATCTTAGTTTACCTGCTGCAGGTTTAATTGGCCTTACATGCAGCTCACATATCAGTAATGTTTGGTTTCAGAATACAGTGGCACATTTATTTTCAAATATCACAATAATAGTCTTTCAACATTGTAAGGGATCTTATTCCCTAACATTTTTATGCTGCTATATTTCAAAAACAAAAATGTTAAATGTTACATTATCTCATTACTGTTGTATGTAATATTCTCAGATACCACCTTTTGAGTAAGATATTTATTATCCGTCTATTTGACTGGGGACACATGGCTGAAGTGACATTCAGCTGCAGAGGAATATGGCTGTTTGCAAATTCCCTGTGGGCAAAGAGAAGAATATGTTGCCATGCCTACAACTTCAAGAACCAAATGCACAGGGGGAAAACAATGTCCATGGTCCCCAAGGGAACATGAGACAGCAGGCAATATGGCAGGCATCAGCAGCAGGCTGGCCAGAGGGCATGTCAGTAGCAGTAGAAATGCAGTACACAATGGGCAGTGCCTTTATAATTGGAGTGTGTGGAGCACTACCCACTTCACAGACTGTAGGGAACGTTACCTAAAATGCATACTGGAGCATAAATATAACTACAGTAGCCTGCATGATTTCCTCCATGCTGTAGCACACTTCTATATGTTGTAGTTACATAAGTATGTACTGTACACTGAACACAATACTCATTACTACTACTGCCGCCATGCATTTGGTTATTAAAGCTGTGAGCATGGCAGTGTGTGCTTCTCTTTAAGCACAGGGCATTTGCAAACAGCCATATTTTTCTGCAGCTAAATGTCACTTCAGCCATGTGTCCCCAGTCAAATTACCGCAGGGAAATGCCACGCTGCCCAGGCGCCTGAACCCATTTCTTGTTTATACTTTGTATATATAAAAATGCTTTGACTTGGTCATGTTTGATTTGGTTATAATGTTCTTTAATAAATAAATTTAACATAAGTAGGAAATCATAAGTGTATTGTGTCTACACCTCTCCCACAGCACATTTACATTTACATCTGCAGTGGAAGTAGCAATGCCTTTGACCTTATAGTCATTTCCTATTCGGTTGCCTACAGGTGGTCCTTCACTTTCATCTTTGGAGACAAGATAAGAAATAAAAAAGAATGCAACATAAAACAATGTTGCACTTTGGTGATCATACATGCTGTATGTGTGAATAAACTTTCTACTGTAACTCTGTGCTCTGTTATTTCACTAGTATTTAATCATGTTATTTATATAGAAGTTTATTTTAATATTTTTAACCAGCATAGCAACATGCTATATAATTTCAAATGCATTTTCTAAATCTAGCTGTCATATGAACTATCTGACCTTCATAAACGGCAGCAGTTATTTTATTGAAAGAATGCAACGAAATGTAGAAATTAGAATCTTCCTTTTATAAATTCATATTGATCTTAATCTTAGGGAAAAATGTTTTCCATAAGTAAAATTTTAATTACTTTACAAAATGGGTCAATAATAATTTTAACTCATTCATGCCTATAATACCTTAATACCTTTGCAAACTTCCATTTATAGTTCCTTATGTTTTTATCTGGGGAAGGTGGCCTGACTTCTTGAACTAAGTGACAAATTAATAGGTGGCATGTGAAATGACAAAGGTATAATACATAAAATGACACAGAGATTGGTAATTTAGAATGCACTGCTGTGGCTGTATTAGTAACTTTTATTTAAATTCATATTTTTATATTTATAAATGAGTAAAAAGTACATGTTATTTGGGGGCACATAGTGCAAAAAGCTATGACAAAACCAGAGAAATACAATGTCACGGACCATGTATAATACATTACACTAGAGATATTGCTAATGGTTTGCTAGAGATTATGAAGATATGTATATTAGTATTTCCAAAATCAAGTCACTTACAAGTTATTGCATTAGATCAACTGATACTTCAGGTGATACTGAAAACAACTGATACTTAGATTATAGTTTGTACAGCTCAAGAGATACTGAGCACTACCTATAATGTTAATTAATCAGATAGGCACAATTCTCATATTTCCGCATACATCTCAACAACCAACCACTGACAAAGATTATTAACCATCACATGAAAGCTCATCAGGCTGAACAGAAGTGCTACAGATACTTTATGTGTAGGCTGTATTGCTTCCAAAACACACATTTTTTGTGAACATTCATAGAAATTATTACTTTTGTACAGTTAAACTTCAGTACTGACGGGCTGAATGCATTAACCTTTTGTTGAATAACCTTAACACTGCCTTCTTTTTAATATTGCTTATTTTTCATCAAACATTTAAACAATAACTGACGATGTGTGTGGTATATTGATGATTTACCCATGGTTGGTGTGGTTTAATCACGACGGCGAAGCCTGAGTGATTAAACTAAGGCAACCATGGGTAAATCTTCAATATACCACAACCACGGAGTCAGTTATTGCTATTATACAATGACATTATTTTAGAACAAAATACTTAGTTTTCTTAAATAATGTCTTTGTATAACGGCGGATTGCTGTTCTTCTGCCAGTTGTGGTATACTGATTCTGCTTTTTGATGTACTGAGCATGCGTACGGGACTTGTGTTCCCACACATACCCAGTACATCAAGGTTTTGAAACGGAAGCAACGGAGAAAAGAAAGTCTCCGTTGCTCCATTTTCTCTCTCTCTTTTAACAATAAAAAAAAAAAAAAAAAAAAGATTTTGGGGCAGTTTATACCAACGGAAAAAAGTCCGGGTGACCGGACCTTTTTCCGTTGGTATATTGTGGGATCTACAACTGGCACGCTGGTTGGGCTGGCCAATCAGTGTGCACATTTTAGAATATTACTAGGGCGGAATTGTTTAATTACAATTGTTTAGCTTATTCTTTATAACCTGCTTTTTTTTCCAGAAATTCTTAGGAATGTAAGGATGCTTGCAGGATACTAGAGATGTGACATTTCACAGCTACTTTGTGTCAGTGAGTAAATTAGAAGTCTCACGCCCCTTCCTCCATGAATGTGGACCACATCCACTGCTTGTTGCCACATTTCTGTAGTTAAGTCTTTCCATAATCAGTTAAAAATTAAACAGGTACGGGAATGATATTTTTATGTAGAAAACCTTTAAACCATGGTCAGTGTTCTTGATTTTATTCAAGACAGTTAGTACTACTTCTGTGATGATGAGGCATGCTATCCTAAAGTTCATGCTGTCTCTTACACTTCTATAATTGTCATTTTAAAATTGTTTCAGAGCATAATAGATAAATATTTAGGGTAAAAAACTATTTGTATCCTTCATTTTCCTGATATAGCCGAAGAAATCTTTGCATTTTGACATTGACAATTTAATTTAACTTATGGAATTTAAAAAATGTTCAGCAAATAGGCTTCTGCGACAATGTAGGTTTCGGTGTCCTCTGGGAGTGGGAATGCTTCAAACATTCCCATGTTGCTATTTAGACAGGAAGTTTTCGAGTGTCACTCTCCTTTCAGTTTCCTTGTATGTTTTTTTCTTTTGCAGTTATTTCAACTAAACAGGAATTTAGATTGTTTATAAGGAAGCCCATTATATAAGATCCCCTACAGAGGGTCTTTAACCAACAAACAAAATGATGGAAGAAGGATCACGCATCTTCCTCCAGAACACCAGCCACTGAACTCCATGTCTCTGTCACCATGTTCTGCGTCAATTGTTAAATATTAACATTTTGTGCCAGAATTTAGGCGTGATTTAACAGAGAAATCTCACTTAGCAAGTGTGTGGTTTAATTACCATTAATTACAGATTAAAGAACCACTATGTCCAGCTGCATGTGATGTAAGGTATGGTGCCTAAGATTATGGCAGTGTCATTTACTCAAAAGGTAACATGCTCGCCTTTCCTAATGGAATATCAGAAGGCTGTAGGCTTTATTCCCACTCCAGATGATTGGATTAATTTTCAAATTATTGACACTGCAATCTAGTGTTAGGAGCCAGTGCACTTCTTCAGTGTGTTATCTTTCAAGTGATATTTTAAACTGAGGTCCCACCTGCTTGACTGGATAGTAGGTGAGGGGGATATAAAATATCCCAACTGGACCCATCAGAAAGAGTAGATGTACTTTACTGTACAGATACTTTCACAACATACATCATACATTGCTTAGCACAGTAAAGGATGCATTTTAATAGTAAAGACGAAAAAAAAAATGAAAAACAAACTCCAGTGACAATCTCCCACTCCTTCCGCCATAACCAGTGCTTCAGCTTCCCCATTATCAAGCAGCAGTCCCACAATTTGCTGTATAATAACTCTTCACATTGCTTTAACCACAATATTCAAGCAGCATTAATTATTTTATCATAAACATCTGTTATATGAGCATTCAAGCAAGCAATAATGCTTGACAGGGTGTGTGTTAATGTGTAATAAATGCCCGCCCAGGGGTATTATGAGGCCCAATGCCACAGACAGCGGGCCTCTACACCCCTGGAAGGGCGTTAATTATGCATGAACACACACCCTGGAGGGCATTATTTCGCTTAGAGAATAGGCTCTCTTAAAATAGTTGTTTTACTTGCTTAATTATTTTTTTAAGTACTATATTTTTTTTATATATTTTTAATGTAAAATAGTTCCTCTGCCTACTGTTTCAGATTTGCTGTAGTATATGTTAATGGTGTCAAAAGAAGCATTTTACATCAAACATATATAAAAAATAATAAAAAGAATGTGAAACATGACAATTTTACATACAGCCCATTCTATCTCCCATACACACATACACAGTCAATTCTGCTTTTACACACATACATATAAACACACAGTCTCGTCTGCTTTCAGACACACTCACGCACACAAGATCTGTCTCACCCTCTTTCTCAGTCTCTCACAGTTTCCAGCTGCTTTCATACACACATTCAGTCTCTCTCTCTCTCTCGATCACTCTCATACACAGTCTCCTCTGCTTACATACATGCATTCACTCACAATTCACTCTCTGTTTCTCTCTGTCACTCTGTAGATCTCTCTCACACACACACACACACACACACACACACACACACACACACACACACAGTCTCTCTGCTTTCATGCACGCGTTCACTCACACATGCAGAGAGAAACACACTCACACTTAATCGATCTCTCTCTCTCTTACTCTCATGCACGCATAAAGTCACTCACACTTAATCGATCTCTCTCTCTCTTACTCTCATACACGCATAAAGTCTCTCACACAGGATTTATTTTTTCTTTTTTATTGTACATTCGCTAAACAGCAAAAGAGCTGCTTAGCGATAATAACTGCTCACTCGCTCTCACTTTCACTGACACACATGCGTACACTCACACACACATACCTTTTTTGTTGTATTCTTTTTTCCCCCACATTTTACACTCGATAAACAGTAAAATAATGGCTGCCATTTCATTTTTTTCACTCTGAGCTCCACAGCAGCTTGATAAGCTGCCGTGAAGCAGCATACTCGTTCTCATCGGGCATTACGTGTACATTAATACCCTGCTGGAGAATGCTCATTCTCCAATCAGGGTACTGATGTACAGTAAGCGCATTCTCTAAAGAGTAATAAAAATGCACATAAGATGATGCATTGCAAACAAAGATATTTCTACAAGGTTATAATCGTGTAATACTCGAATCCAGAAAATTTGAACTCTTGGACAGTGTAAAAAAAAGCATATCATAGGATCATAAGATCGTAGGATTATAGCTCATTAGGTTCATATGCCACAGATACTTCACAGGAACACATATTGCAAAGTCCTTGAGCTTATATTTCATAAAGCCTTTAAAAGGTAGTCTAGCTAGCATTAATCTTCATAAAAATCTTGTAATTCAGATAATGGAAAAGCATCGTTATTTAGCAGATAAAGCTACTAACAAAGAGGGAGATAACTTACCCCAAGGGCTAATGTAACAGTATTGATGCATTAGAAAGGTATACTACAACCCCCTATTTGTATAAATCGAGTTAAGGACAATCCCCATAAGAAATATTTCTGTACATATTCATAATCAAGGTAATTAAAAACACATTTCTGCTTTCTTCCAACATTATAACCCCAAACTTCTTTAAAGTTATATCATAACTGCTCACTTTTATGGTCATATCATAAAACCTGTTCTAATAGACTTTCTTTTGGAAAAAGATTTCCACATATTCAACAAGGTCTTAACCTTCTTTAAAACCTCATCCCATTGTTCAAAATAAACAGTAGATTTGCCAGCAGCATCCACTAGTATTTTTATACTCTTATTTTGAAAAATAATACCAGAAAAAGGTAAAACTATTCAAAATTCATTACAGTTTTAATCCTTAAATTGTAAGCCCACAGTATATAGCTTCTTTTGTAAAATTAATGGCAATGTTGCACACCCCTATATTTAAGTCCTCCAAGTAAGACAAGTATGTAGGAATCAAAACAGAATTGGCAAGAGTATGTAACTTACATTTGTAAAGTAACATATTCATATAACACAGCATTTATAACTAAATTAAATGGCAACCCACTAACAACCCTGTTTTAAACCTCTCATGATATGAATTGCTTTCCATACATTCCCATTAATCAAACGATTAATAAAAAAAAAAAAAATTTCTTGTATATTATTTTATCTTTTTAAATCATCTGTTTAAATTGCTATGTTTCTCATGTAACATTTTTATGCCTTTTGTGAATTTGTACAACTTATAGAGCTTTTCTCCCCGGGCCTCTAATGAAAATGGACATATATCCAGTTGGACTAGCCCGGTCAACAAATGTAAAATAAAATTAGTCAATGAATTGATATACATAACATGCAAAGCAAATATGATTTCATTACTAACATTAAAATGTTTCAGGAATGCCCATAAGTTACCATGAGCAACAGCATCTTTAGTTTCGCAAATATAAGCCAGAGGTGATTGACTTCCATTCTGAATTTCATCAATAATCTCCCATAATTGAATCAATATGTCTTTAATATTTTTTCCTGGTATTCCAAGAATTATACTATAGCATAATTTACTAGTAACCTTAGTTAATCTTTGCTGCACAGTCTTACAAAATATTTTGTAATCTGTGGTACTGAGGGTCAAGTGTCTCCAGGTGGCTAAATTTAATCTCCTTTCTTGTATATGAATTGTAAAACATCATCACCAACAGCAGATTGATTAATGCCATTAGTAAGCCAATCATTTTCTTTTAAACTAGACATTTTTTCTGAAATATTAGCATGTCAATATAAAATGAAAAGTGTGCCATCCATACCTGGACACACATTCATCTGAGGATGTGTGAGATACAGAATTTTCAATATCTTCCACAATACTTTCTAAAGTATATAAAAAGTGTGTCATTAAATTTTTGTAAGACTCCCATACAAGTAGCCTCTTCTTTTTTAATTTTCCCTAAAGATGGGGAATCACCTTGGAATACCACAACGTAGTTCATTCCCAAAAGAACAAGTAGACTTTATCACCCCCAAAATAACCAGTACTTTTCTCTGTTGGGTTTAATTTAATAATATGACATCAAACAAATTATGTCCGGAGGGAGAAGTTTACATTTATCTGAAACATAAAATAAAGCACTGCGGGTGATTCCTTGCTTGGTGAGGGAAGTAAACCTATATTTTCTTGTCTGTTAGTGATAAAGTTGCTTTCTGTTTTACCTGCTCCATTTTGTTTGCTGTTTTAATAAATCTGCTCAGCCTGTTTTTGTTCTATGAAAGAGAGAGGCACTTAAATTAGCTAGGCTGCACATTTCACATTTTTTCATTGTTTAAATTGCTTGAGTGATACTTAAATACACAGTGAATTTCTGCCACTTTCTTCTCAAAATATTTCAAACCAGCATAGACTAAAGCACTGCTGGTGATTCCCTGCGGGGTGAGGGAAGTAAAACTGTATTTTCTTGTCTGTGGGTGATAAAACTGCTTTCTGTTTTACCTGCTCCATTTTAAGAAATCTGCTTGGCCTGGTGTTTTTGTTCTATGTGAGGGATAGGCACTTTCATTAATTAAGCTGCACATTTCACATGTTTTTTCACTGTTTAAATTATGAGTTATACTTAAATGAGTTAATTTCTGGGCCTTTGTTGTTTTCTCAGAAGATTTCAACCTGCATAAACTAAAGCACTGCTGGTGATTCTCTGCTAGTTTTACCCTCTTACCCTCCCCTTCATTGATCTGCTTTTTAAACCTGGTGATTTTAAGTTGCCCACCCCTATTGTAAATTGAGCTTAATAAGCTCCTCCTTTTACATTGCTGTTAATATCTTGAATTATTTATTTGCCTTTCCTTGTGCTTATATTGAAACAATGCATTTTGCCTCTCATTGTCTGTTCTACTGATTTAATTGCTCTGAATTCATTATCTAGCTAGTTGTTGGATAAAGTAGTGTATTTTTACACTCTCTCAAGCACTTGGTTTTTACATCAAGAGGTCAGTGGATTTTCCATCTAGTGCACTGGGAGGTAGCATGTTTTGTTTAGGTTGGGGAAACGCCTGAGATTTCTGCATGTAGTTTTATTGGCTGGAGGGCTTATTAATTAGCTTATCTTGTTTTTAGTGCCTTTTATAAATTCTGTACAATCGAGTGGCTCTTGGCTCATTTATACAAAGCAAAGACTTTTATTGAATAATCACACTTTTATAATCTGTTTAAAGTACAACATAGTATCCGTATTTTTAAGTTTGTTTCTGATACCATTTTGTATCTTTAAGTTTTTTTGTAGTACCATTTCACTCCAGACACTACTGTGGTTTTAAATTAGAAGGACTGAGATTATGCATCTACTGGCAGTAGCTGTTGACATTTTGGTTGTATATTATATTATCGCATGCTTACAATAAATAATCGACCCCATGAAAGCAAAAGCTTACAACATCGAAACCTCAGAACAGCGATTTTTTTTTCCCTTGGAAAAAAATTGCCATTCCAAAATTAAAAAAAAAAAACAAAAAATAACTTTAAACATTGTATAATGTGGGGGACTTTGCCCCCACACACCCCTACTTAAATATACCAACTCTGAGATTGCACTGCAGTGCCGAAAATGGCAAAGTAACGAAAACGGCCAAGCAAATTCTTTCCCAGGGAAAGAATTCACTGAAAAGCTGCTTCACTATTTTGCCTTTTCGCACTTTTCAGTTTGATCAAGATGCATTCGACAAACTGCGTCTGTGATCTGGTAATAAGGATCCGACATTTTGATATGGTCTATCTGAGCTGGGATGCACACTAAAGGGCTCAAGTTTCTTTTTGCACTTCTGTTGTATACTATGACTGTTCTTTAGCAGTTTCAAAAAAATGCACTGTCTACTGATGCATTAACTAGTTAATTGTACTGCATTACATTGCATCTGTCAGTTGCAGGACTGTTGAAGCTAGTTTGTGTGGTGTTGGTACACTTGGGCTCTAAACCAAGTATATTACATTAAGAAGGTGTTTTTCTGCTCCCTTGTGGCAGATATGTGCTGTTCTTACCTGTCTGAGTTGGGGACTGCTGGTGGAAGGCTTATGGTGTGCTTTTCTGACTGGTAGTAGGCTTAAAATGTACTTCTCTTTACTGATATTGAAACCTCACATTTCTGTTGTGCTGCTCTCTGTGCAGGCAAAAGCCTAGAAGCTCAGTTTTCCCTAAACCGCTGTCAGTGAAACCCTTCCAAGCTTTTCTGCTGTTCTAGCAGTAACCCAGTTGCACACTGAGCAGTGTTGTCTTATTGATCAACGTCTGCCTACACAAAGTATAGGTCCCAATTGTAGTCTCGGTGCTACCAGCACAGTCCTGTCAAATTAAACCATTCCCTTCCCTAATAAAACATACAGTAACAGCCTATCTTGGTTGGGCAGTTTCCTACCATCTTTCTGGCCAAGCTGATAGGCATGGGCATCCTGAGGCAATGCAGCAGTGTCTCATGTATACGGACAACCACTTACTCCTGAAACAAACAAATACTTTATGTGAGAGATTTAGTTGCACTATGAAATTAGAGACAAGACTCTCACATAAGGACAAATTGAATACAAAACAGGTTGTCAGCATGCACACACTTCCCCCACTAAATAAGGACATGTGACACACAAACCTAGATATGTGGTGGTACTCATTAGCAACTTACCAAAAGATTAGAAGCACCCCTAACAGAAACCATTTACACAACAATGCAAAAAAACAACCACAACACAACATACACAGCAGTGACTCAACAAATAAGCACATAAAGTGCAACACCACAAAACCTAATGTATTGGGCATACTTGACTCCATTGTGAAACACATGGATGTTCCTCTCACCAGACTGGATAAGGAGCAGGTTACGGTTAGCTGTCTCTCAGGTGCCAGGATCCATCAGGTCACTAAAGCACTCAAGTCACTCAACCACAAGTACTGGTATGATTTTGTCATAGTCCATGTGAGGGTGAATGACTTGAGACGTACCTCACTGGACTATATGAAGAGATACATGACTTGAGATCTCAGAATAGCTGTCACAGTCCGATATAAGCCTAGCCTTAAGCAGCATTCTACCTTCTCCAAGGATGATGCCACAATGCAAACAAAAATTGATTGACTTTAACAATTGGCTTAGCTTCTGGTGTCAGTCCAAGGGGATCCAATATCTGTCAGCCTGGGAAGACATGGTCAACAGACTGCTGTTTTGCCGGAGAGGGTCTGCACCTGTCTCCTCTAGGCTTTTGGATACTGGCAATGGCATTAGCCATCCCCTTTTGTGCCTTTTTTAGGCAGTGTCAAAATAACCAACATAATAAAATTCTCTGTAGATAAACTCAAGGTACTACTGCTTAATGCTAGGAGGCTAAAAAAGACGCTGAACTCTCTGGAAGTACTCCTCACTTTGGAAGATGCTGACGTCTGTGCAGTCACCAAGACATGGTTCAAAGGTGCAGAAAGTATCTCTCCTATGCAGGCTACAATGTCTTCCATATGTTCTGATCACAAACTGAGCATGAAAGAACCAAAGCAGGAGCTGTAGCCATTTTCATTAAGGATAAGTACACCTCAAGACTGGTCAATCAGTATGACTCTCTCTTGAGCTACTCCATGTCCAGTTAAGTGTTCCACTCTTCTCATTATCGAAATAGTAAAAGCGCTGAGTGTTCCCTCTTCTCCTTATTAGAGATTGTTCTAATAATAAAAGCACGGGTTAAGTGACAGTCGTGCAGCACTGGCTATTCCGCTCTTCCCATCTTTAGGAATTGTTCTAATAGTGAAAGCACAGGTTATGTGAGAGTCCTTGCAAAGCTGACTGTTCCACTCTACTCATTACTAGAAATTGTTCTAATAGTAAAAGCACAGGTTACATGACAGTCCATGCAAGGTGAAGTGTTCCAGTCTTCCAATTATTAGAGATTGTTCTAATAGTAAAATCACAGGTTACAGGACAGTCCATGCAAGGTGAAGTGTTCCAGTCTTCCAATTACTAGAGATTGTTCTAATAGTAAAATCACAGGTTACATGGTAATCCATGCAGTGCTAAGTGCTCCACTCAATTCATTACTAGAGACTGTTCTAAAAGAAAAGGCACAGTTTACTTGACAGTCCATGTAAGGCTGGCTGTTCCATATAAGTAATGCAAAATATGTTATTCTAACAACCTTTTAAGTTTATAGGAGCAATATTTTGGGGACTTTGTCTCCCCATTATTTCTGGCATTATTCAGATTTCTCACACTGAGAGGTTGAGAGGTATGCACTCCATTCATTATTAGAAAACTTTTATATTAGTAAAAGCACAGGTTATGTGATAGTCCATGCAGTGCAGAATGTTCCACTCTTCTTATTATTCGAGATTGTTCTTATGATACAACCACAGGTCACATGACAGTCCATGCAGCACTGAGTGTTCCACTCTTCTCAGTACTACAGATTGTTCTACTAAAAGCACAGATTGTGTGACAGTCCATGCAGTGCAGAATGTTCCACTCTTCTTATTAGAGATTGTTCATATGATACAACCACAGGTCACGTGACAGTCCATGCAGCACTGAGTGTTCCACTCTTCTCAGTACTACAGATTGTTCTACTAAAAGCACAGATTGTGTGACAGTCCATGCAGTGCAGAATGTTCCACTCTTCTTATTAGAGATTGTTCATATGATACAACCACAGGTCACGTGACAGTCCATGCAGCACTGAGTGTTCCAAAAGCACAGATTGTGTGACAGTCCATGCAGTGCAGAATGTTCCACTCTTCTCACTCTGAGACTATTATAGTGGTAAAAGGTTACAGGATAGTAAACAGTGCTGAGTTTTCCACTCTTCTGACTGTCAGAGACTATTATAGTGCTAAAAGGTTACAGGATAGTAAACGCAGTGCTGAGTTTTCCACTCTTCTCACTGTCAGAGACTATTATAGTGGTAAAAGGTTACAGGATAGTAAACGCAGTGCTGAGTTTTCCACTCTTCTCATTGTCAGACTATTATAGTGGTAAAAGGTTACAGGATAGTAAACGCAGTGCTGAGTTTTCCACTCTTCTCATTGTCAGAGACTATTATAGTGGTAAAAGGTTACAGGATAGTAAACAGTGCTGAGTTTTCCACTCTTCTCACTGTCCGAGACTATTATAGTGGTAAAAGGTTACAGGATAGTAAACAGTGCTGAGTTTTCCACTCTTCTCACTGTCAGAGACTATTATAGTGGTAAAAGGTTACAGGATAGTAAACGCAGTGCTGAGTTTTCCACTCTTCTCACTGTCAGAGACTATTCTAGTGGTAAAAGGTTACAGGATAGTAAACACAGTGCTGAGTTTTCCACTCTTCTCATTGTCAGAGACTATTATAGTGGTAAAAGGTTACAGGACAGTAAACGCAGTGCTGAGTTTTCCACTCTTCTCTTTGTCAGAGACTATTATAGTGGTAAAAGGTTACAGGATAGTAAACGCAGTGCTGAGTTTTCCACTCTTCTCATTGTCTGAGACTATTCTAGTGGTAAAAGGTTACAGGATAGTAAACGCAGTGCTGAGTTTTCCACTCATTGTCAGAGACTATTATAGTGGTAAAAGGTTACAGGATAGTAAACGCAGTGCCGAGTTTTCCACTCTTCTCAGTATTAGAAAGTGTTCTGTTAGCCAAAGCACATGTTATGCGACAGTCCATGCAGCATTGTATGTTCCTCTAGTCTCAATATTACAGATTGTTCTAATTGTAAAACACAGCATACATGACAATCCATGCAGTGCTGATTGTTCCACTATTCTCATTATTAGAGACGGTTCTAATTGTAAAAGTGTAGGTTACTTGACAATCCATGCAAGGCTGACTGTTCCACTCTACTTATTATTAAAGATTGTTCTAATACTAAAAGCACAGGGTACGTGACGGTCCATACATTGCTGAATGTGCCACACTTCTCATTATTAGAGATTGTTCTAATAGTAAAAGCAGAGGTTATGTGACAGCCCATGCAAGGCTGATTGTTCCACTCTTCTCCTTGTTAGAGTTTCATATAATGGTAAAAGAACAGGTTATGTGACAATCCATGCAAGGCTGAATGTTCCACACTTCACTTTATTAGAGATTGCTCTAATAGATAAAGCAGAGGGCATGTGACAGTCCACGCAGCACTAAGTGTTTCATTTTCTAATTATTAGATATTGTTCTAATTAGAAAAGCATAAGTAACATGACCGCCTATTCACGGTTGAGTGTTTCACTCTTCTCATGATTAGAGATTCCACACTTGACATTATTAGAGATTGTTGTAATAGTAAAAGAGCAGTTTATGTAACAGTCCATAGGAGGCTGAGCGTTCCTCTCTTCTCACTATTACAGATTGTTCTAATAGTTAAGCCACAGGTTAATGATAGTGCATGCTGCTTTAAGGGGTCCACTCTTCTCGTTATTATAGTGTTCTAATACTAGGTTACGTGACAGTCCACGCAGCACTGGATATTCCACTGTTCTCACTATTTAAAAGTACAGGTTACATGACAGTCCACGCATAGCTTAGTGTTCCTGTCCATTCACTATTAGAGATTGTTCTAACAGTAAAAGCACAGGTTACATGATAGCCCACACAGAGCTGAATGTTTCACTCCTGTCATTATTAGAGATTGTTGTAATAGTAAAACTATGGGGTACATCAAAGTCCAAGTAGTGCTCTGTGTTCCACTCTTCTCATTATTAGACATTGTTCTAGTAAAAGCACAGGGTACCTGACAATCCATATAAGGCTGTGACTGATCGACTAACTCATTATTAGAGATTGTTCTAATAGGAAGAGCACAGGCTATGTAATGGTCCATGAAAATACAAAAACACTCTCCTTTCCCCTTCAAATAGTTATGAAACAACTCTGACCCAAATAAAACCACCGACTGTGGCACACAAAGACAAAGAGCTAAACAAGATTTCTGTCTTTGTTCAAAGAAAACCACTGACTGTGGTACACAAAAAGACAAACAGCAAAGCAACATTTCTATCTTTATTCTAGCGCCTCGGTGTCTCCACCTTCAAGGAATAACAAAAACATGTAATGGTCCAAGCAGGGCTGAGTGTTCCACTCTTCTCTGTATTAGAGATTATTGTAATAATAAAAGGACAGGGCTGAGTGTTCCCCTCTTCTCGTTATTAGAGATTATTGTAATAATAAAAGGACAGGTTACGTGACAGTCCATGCAGGGCTGAGTGTTCCCCTCTTCTCGTTATTAGACATTCTATTGGTAAAATGATACATTATGTGATAGTCCATGTTGTGCTCCGTGTTCCACTCTCCTCACTATTGGAGACTGTACTAATGGTAAAACCACACAGTACATGGCGGTCCATGCTGCACTGAGCATTGCACTATTCTTATTATTAGAGATTGATCTAATAGTAAAAGCACAGGTTACATGACAATCCATGGAGCACTGAGTTCCACTCTTTTTGGTATTAGAAAGCATCCTAATAGTAAGAGCACAGATTATGTGAAAGACCATCCAGTGTTGTCTTCCACTTTTCTCATTTTTACAGATTGTTCTAATACTTAAAGCACAGGTTACGTGACCGTCCATGAAGTGCTGAGCATTCTACTGTTCTCATTATTATAGATTGTTTTAATAGTAAAAACGCAGGTTACATGATAGTCTTTGCAAGATTGAATGTCCCACCCTACTTATTGGACATTGTTCTAATAGTAAAAGCACAGATTACATGAAAGACCATGCAGCGTTGAGCGTTTAACACTTCCACTTATTATTAGAGACTGGTCTAATAGTAAAAGCACAGGTTATATGACAATCCATGCAAGGCTGACTGCTCATTATTAGAAATTGTTCTAATATCTTTTTTGAGATTGTTCTGTTCTCTAAAACCAAAACCATGGGTTACATGAGTTGCTTTTTTTCACTATTGGAGATTGTACTAACACTAAAACCATGGGTTACATGACAGTTCATGCTTTTCACTATTGGAGATTGTTCTAACACTAAAACCATGGGTTACATGACAGTTCATGCTTTTCACTATTGGAGATTGTTCTAACACTAAAACCATGGGTTACATGACAGTTCATGCTTTTCTTGGTCTTCCATTGTTCTCATTATTAGAAATTATTCCCATAGTAAAAGCACAGGTCACCCTCCATAGCTTGAACAAGCTAATCAGAAATCTTTTAAAGTCCTCAAAGGCTAGTTACGAGACTAAATGAGCATCCCTAGCGAAAGACCACCATAAGGTATTCTTTAACTACATCTGAAACCTAAAAGGGAATGCCCAGCTGTGTGCCAAAGTTGTAGTGGATGGTACCATTCACAATGAACTCACGGAAATTGCCAGCCTGCTAGCTGACAGATTTGGCAATAACTTCACACGCCTGTCTCCCACCAACCATACCTCAAAGCATTCCTGACACCAGTCCTCTACCGAGTATCTCCAAAGAACAAGGCCATTCAAGTGCTATCCAAGGCCAAAAACAGTCTTTATGGGGCCAGATAACATCCCAGGCTGCTTACTTAATAATCTGAAACAAGACCTATTGGAACCATTTGGCACTTTCTTTAACCATAACTTGAGCACTGACTTTGTTCCAGCAGAGTGGAGAACAGTGACAGTAATCCCTTTGCACAAAGGTGGTCCATCAATTGACCATGAGAACTATTGACCCATAAGCCTAACAAGCCTCATATTCAAGGCTATCATAATAATCATTATGAACCTTATCAACAAGGACATAGGTGACCTTCAAACTACTCTTGACCTGACCCAGTCTGGCTTTGTCAAGGGTAGTTCTTCCTTATTAAACTTGTTAGAATTCTTTGAGAATGTCACCAAAGCCCTGGATGAGGGCAAAGAAGTACATACTTTGATTTAGCCAAGGCTTTTTACACAATCCCCAACTCAGGGATCAGTGAGAAACTCTCCCAGCTGGGGATTAACCCATATGCCACTAGGTGGGTGGCCAACTGGCTCATCTACAGAAAGGACAGTGTCAAAGTTGGGAGTCCGCCTAAAACAGTAGACAAGTTATCAGTAGGGTACCACAAGGATCTGTGCTGAGCCTTCTACTGTTTGAAATCTATTTCTCAAGTGTCTGCTGAAAGTAGATGGCCTGTGGCTTACCAAATTTGCAGATATCTCTAAAGTGGGTGCAATCATATAGTCCCCAGTGATAAACTGCATAAAGGGCTGATGCAAACAAATGATTGGTATCAAAGTCACTGACTAAAACTAAGCACAAAAAATGCTTCATTATCACCATAGGATCTGTACCTGTCGGATCCAAGGAGGACAAGGGGCTCTAGAGACTCTGGATTTGAGGTAGTTGGATCCAACAATCCTTCTTGTTTAGTCGTAATTATTACTATCTCATTTCTTTTTTTTTTTTTCATGTACTTTTGAGAGGGTTTGAGTTTGAGCCCCAGAAAAGAACTGGTCACAAGCCTTTTAGAAAAGGATGATCAAGGCAGCAGCAATGGACAGCATAAAGTTAAGTCCATAAAAAAGACCATACTAAGTAAAAAAGGTAGAAAAAGGTTAACAAGAAACCATGACAAAAAGGCGAAAAACAAAAAGGTACATTCCTTATTGCCAGTGATGGCTGGAGAGGGAGGAAGGAACCACAATAACATCTAAAGTAAAAAGAAGAAGGTTTTAGGTAGAATAAGCTGTAAAATTAGGTAAATAAAGCTCCTTACAAGCTCAAGAAGGAATCTCCTGTCTTACCATGATGGCAGCAAATGAGATCTAAGGAGTTAGAGATGGACAGAGCACTATGGGTAGAGAGAGGAGCTTGTGATTTGGATTTGAAGTTTTGTATATGCGGATGAGTTGGATCCGAGGATTGGATCCTAGACCCATTCATTATCATTCATGAGGAAGAATAAAAAGATGAAAAAGACAACATCAGATCTTGGAGATTAGAGGCAGGGTAGGGTAAGCATAAAGCAGACCAGAGGGCCAAACATGGACTACAGCATCTCTTGCTGAATGTCCCTGAGGAGGAATTAGGGCAAAGAACCTGCTTCATTTATTGTTTTGGGGAGAGATCACAGAAAAGTTGACCCCATTTGTGGAAGGTCATATTTGCCATTGACTAATTGAGAGACCACTCATGAGGCATCAGGATGGTCCTAATGAGCTTGCCCGTTAAGATGTTGAACTTTCCTGGTATGTGTGTCGCTGCAAGAAAATGATTGGAGAAGATCACCCACTGCCAAACTCTCATTGCTTCTTGGCAAAGGGGTTAAGATCTGCCCCCCCCACCATTTGTTGTTGTACCAGACTGCTGACACGTTGTCCATTTGAACAGCAGTAGTTTCTGGTGGAAGGTGTCTGACGGGCCTGCAATGCTAGAAGCACTACTGTCATTTCCAGGACATTAATACGCAAAATAGTCTGTCTTGAAGACCACATTTCTTGAATGGTCCATTCCAAGTAATGCCCCCACCCACCCCAACTGGGAGGCATCCATGGTCAATGTGGCATTCGGGTGAGGAAGAATAAATGGATGCCCTTGACAAATTTCTTCAGAGTGTATTCACCAAAACAAGGATTTTCTGCAAACCTGAGAATTTTTTCAGATGTAAGGAATGTCGATGAAAAGACCATTGCACTTCTAGAGTCCATTCAAGAATTCTCATATGAAGACTAGCATTGGGTATAAGTTACTGCAGCAGCCATTGACCCTAAGACTTTTAGTACCATTTTTGCTGGAGGAGAAGGATGAGAAAGAACCTGTCTGACATGCAACTTCAAAGTAAGAACTCTGTTTTGAGGCAGAAGAGCTGGCCGAGTGTATCAAGACGAGCCCCTATAAAACTCCAAGACTTCAAATTGGTTGAAGTTGTGACTTGTCCAGATTGATCGTAATTCCCACAGAGTGAGATAGAGTAAGTAATCCCTGGCTCTTTTCAGAAGATGCCTGATCGATGAGGTATGGAGCCAGTTGTCTAAGTACACACTGAATCTGTGCAGTCTTAGATGAGCTGCTACCACTGCCATGCATTTGGTAAACACTAAAGAGCAGGGCTCTGAACTGGTAATGAATGGCTCCCAGCCGGAGGCGTAGGTGTCTTCAACAGCACCTGTTCAATTTGCTGTGATAGTGCATGGCTTGAAGATTGATAGAGCACATCCAGTTGTCCTTCTGTAGGAGAGGAAGAATGGACTGAACTGTGACCATCTGGAATTTGGACTTCTTTATAAAGTAGTTCAGATAGCCGAGATACAAAATGGGTCTCAGGTCCCCTGTTTTCCTTTTGCACTAAAAAGAACCTTGAGTAAATTCCGGATCCTCTGTGGTCTGGG
This sequence comes from Protopterus annectens, assembly GCF_019279795.1. Classification (NCBI taxonomy): domain Eukaryota; kingdom Metazoa; phylum Chordata; order Ceratodontiformes; family Protopteridae; genus Protopterus; species Protopterus annectens. The sequence continues at coordinate 434,373,091 of NC_056743.1, forward strand.
GGGACCTCTTGGATGACTCTCTTGTCCAGCAGCTTTTGAACCTCTACAGCTGCTAACAGCAACTAACCGGGTGGAACATCAGGGAGACATTTTCTTTTCCTTTGGGGGTACTTGTAAAAAAGGAATGAAATATCTCTGGACATGATCCTTTCCACCCAGGAATATTTTGTGATGGCTATCCAAGCTTTTAGATGCAAGGATAAACAGCCTGACTACACTGAAAGAAGGACAGTCAGACAACCTTTCAGGAGCACTGAAAGGAGCTGTCCGAGAAAAAATCTTGAGACCCTTGATTCTGTGACCCCCCCCCCAATGTCACGTGGGTGGTGTCTTAGTTTGTATGTACTTCCCCCTCTGCCTCTAGGGGAAAGTAACCCCATGACACTTAGAAAGGTCCTTGAGATTTCTGGAACCACATCTTTTTACCACCATGTTGATTCCTTGAAAAAGGTCTCTGCGGGTTACAAAAACAGATTCTCATATCAGACAACATCTTTCCATCTTGCTCACTGTGGAAAAGTATCTCTTTAATGGTTGGCCCAAACAAAGAAGATCCATCAAAAGGAGCATTGAAGAATGATGCCTTGAAGGGCTCCACAGAATCGCACAACCACATCCAGGCACGCCTCCTAATGGCTATGCCTGAACAGGTGACCAATTAGGAACCTTCAGCTGCATGTGCGATTAGCCTCATGGAAGCAGTAATGGATTACAGGGTGGGCCGTCATGAGGAAAAAGACAGTTGTTCCTCTGCAGACATGAACCCAAGGGTAGAGTTAGAGAGTTCCTTAACTAAGTCCCTCTGTAATCTAGTGAAATTTGTCAGGTAATTCAGCAACCATAAGGCAAAGTTCGCTAAGCATACACTCCATTCCAAACCAATCCACTGCCCTAGACTCCCTATTAGAAGGACATACAGTGGAGCTCTGCTCACCCAGCTCCATTTTGGTGGCTTCTGCAACAACCATGGCATTTATAAGGATTTGATTGGTCCAGTGTTGTCTGTCAGACAGACCCCTAAAATTTTGTCTGGGCATCTGGGGATCATTTCCACTGAGTCTGGTTCCTTCCATGCCCTGTAAAAGACAAGGTCTATAAAGCTCATCCACAGGGGGGATAACCCAAGACATAGATAGTCCAGACTGAATACTTTCAGGAACACCAGTTCCTCCTGGGAAGGGGTTTAGGAAGACCAACCACCTTTCGGGAGAAGGATCTGTAGATGTTTCCAAATGAGACATCCTCAGGTGGACATCTAGGAAGACTCTTCCGCTTCAACAAAATTGGTGTCCTCTGTGAGGGTTCCTGTGGGAAATCCAAGTGCCTCCTCTTGCATTACCTCTTCAAGGAACCTCTTCAGGGGGTGTTCTGGAGAGGTGTCAGAAGTGGGTAGTTCCCTAGTGGGAACTGCTTGGAAGCCCATATAGACTAGCTGTCCCAGAGGTGTAGAATGAATAGGCTCACAGTATCCAAAAAAGGAACAGGGATGGGATCTGAAGGTGCAAGAGTCAAAACTGCTCTGGGGTGAGAGAGAACTTTCTCCACCACCTCAAAGATGTAAGGACCAGCAGAAGCTGAGAACAATCTGAGTGGAGTGAAGATACTCTCTGTGCAGATGATCCATGGCCTTCCCAGATTCTTCACTCTGAGGGAGGAGTAGGAGCCAAGCTGTAAAATGCTGAAAGCCCCAAGGAGAAGCAATGGCTCCAAAAACTTTGGAGTCAAAGTCAACCCTTCTGATCTGACTCTGACACATCGGCTCAGAGAACCATCATGCTCCAGGGGGGTAGGAGCCAATCGGATCAGGGAAGTTACCTGAGTGGAAGATAGGGGCATCTTTGGATCAGACAGTTCAACTCCCAGATATCTTAAATCCGAGAGCTCCAAAATGGCAGGTCAGATGGGAGAAGGAGCGATGGCAGAATGAAATGAATTTATAATTTTGTACTCGCAAATCAACCCACTACTGCTTGAGAAAATACAATCCCAACTGAATCATAGAGCAGCAAATGAGATCTGAGATAACACAGTGGTCAGGAACATTATGGGTAAGGGAAGAGCTCAAGTGTCAGATCCTAGAATCCAGAGAAAGTGGCCAAGTCAGATCCAAGGATCAGATCTGATCTGAAGCCATGCTTTGAGAAACTAATGAAAATGACATCATCAGACGCACAGGTAATTTGAAAGTCGATGCAGTGCTGAGTTTCTTCTCTGCTCATTACTAGAAATTGTTATATTAGTAAAAGTGCAGCTTGCATAACAGTCCATGAAGCACTGAATGTTCCCCTCTTGTCATTATTACGGATTGTTCTAGTAGAAAAAGCATGGGTTTACTTGACAGTCCATGCTGTGCTGAGTGTTCTACTCATATCCTTATTAGTGATTGTTCTAATAAAAAAAAGGTTACGTGACTGTCCATGCAAGGGTGACTATTGCACTCCTCTCAGTTAGAGATTAGTTTAATGGTAAAAGAATGTTACATGATAGTCCATGCAGTGCTGAGCTTTCTAATCGTCTCATTATTAGAAATTGTTCTATTAGTAAAAGCACAGGTTACTTGGCCGTCCACGCAGGGCTGAATGTTCCACTAGTCCCATTATTCGAGATTGTTCTAATAGTAATAGGAAGACTTACATGACAGCCCAAGCAGCACTGAGTGTTCCCCTCCTCTCATTATTAGAGATTGGTCTAACATTAAAAGCACAGTTTGACACTCCATGGAGGTCTGTTCCACTTTTCTTTTTCTTAGATATTCTTCTAATACTAAAAGCACGGGTTACATGACAGTCTGTGCAGGGCTGAGTGTTCCACTGTTCTCATTATTAGAAACTGTTCTAATAGTAAAAGCACAGGTTACGTGACAGTCCCATCCATGCAAGGCTGAATGTTCGAATCTATTCATTATTAGAGATTGTTTGAATAATAAAAGCAGAGGTTATGAGACTTTCCATGTGGGGGTGAATGTTCCACTCTTATTAGAGAGGGTTCTAATACTAAAAGCACAGGTGACATGAAAATCCATGCCAGGCTAACTGTTCCACTCTGCTCATTGTGACATTGTTCTAATAGCAAAAGCACAGGTTACAGGATAGTCCATGCACTGCTGAGTGTTCAACTCCTCTTCTTAGAGATTTTTGTAACAGTAAAAGCACAGATTACGTGACAACCCATGCAAGGATGACTGTTCCTATCTACTCATTATTAGAGATTTTTCTAATAATAAAAGTGGAGGGTATGTGACAGTCCATGTCGCATACCTCTCAACGGTACACATTTTTGCAGAATGTCCAGATTTTTGCCTCATACTTTTGGTCTGTTTCTGATAAAATTGTGTTTTTTTTCTGGCAAATCATTGAGCACTAAAGTCAGAAAATGGCAGACGTGAGCTTCAAACTTCATATCCATGAGAAAGTTATTGTTAATGCAAAACCTGTTATTTTATCTACTTTCTAAGTTTGTAAGAGGAATATTTAAAGTGGCCCTACTTTTGGGCGTTTATCCCCCCCCCCCCCATTATTTTTGGCTCTGTCCTGATTTCTTGCTCTAAGAAGTGAGAAGTATGTCATCAAGTGTTCCATTCTTCTCATTGTTAGAGATTGTTCTAACAGTAACATCAGAGGTTATGTGATAGGCCATACAGTGCAGAGTGTCCCACTCCTCTTATTATTAGAGATTGTTTTAATAGTAAAAGCACAGGTTACCTGACGGTCCATGCAAGGCTGACTGTTCCACTCCACGCATTATTACAGATTGTTCTAAAAGTAATAGAACAGGTTATGTGACACTCCATGGAGAGCTGAATGTTCCCCTCTTCTCGCTATTAGAGATTGTTCTAATAGAAAAAGCAGAGGTTACATGACAGTTGATGCAAGACTGACTGTTGCACTGTACTCGTTACTAGAGATTTTTCTAATAGTAAAAGCATAGGGTATGTGACACTCCATGTAGCACCGAATGTTCCACTATTCTTATTAGAAACTATTCTTATAGTAAAAGTAGAGGTTACGTCACAATCCATGCAGTGCTGAGTGTTCCACTCTTGTTATTAGAGATTGTTCTAATGGTAAAAGGACAGGTTATCTGACAGCCCAAACAGGGTTGAGTGTACTACACTTTTCACTATTACAGATTATTCTAATACTAAAACCATGGGTTACATGACAGTTGATGCTTCCCCTGGTGTTCCAATCTTCTCATTATTAGAAATTGTTTTAATAGTAAAAGCACAGGTCATGTGAAAGTCCATGTAGCACTGATTGTTCCACACTTCTCATTAGAGATTATTTTAATACTAAAAGCACAGGTTACCTGACAATCCATGCAAGGCTTGACTGTTCCACTGTACTCATTATTGGAGATTGTTCTAATAGTAAAAGCAAAGGTTACATGACAGTACATGCAAGGCTGACTGATTCCCCTTATTTTTACTGATTGTTCGAATAGTAAAAGCACATATTACATGACAGTCCATGCAGGGTTGAGTTTTCCACTCTTCTCATTATTAGAGCTGGTTTAAATAGTAAAACGATAGGTTACCTGACAATCCATTTAAGGCTGACAGCTCCACGCCTCTCATTGTTAGAAATTCTTATAATGGTAAAAGAAGAGGTCACATGACGGTCCACGCAGAGCTGAGTTTTCCAATCTTCTCATTATTAGCAATTGTCCTATTAGAAAAAGCACAGGTTCATAAAAGTCCATACAGCACTGAGTGTTGCACTTTTCTTAGTATTAGAGATAGTTCTGATAGAAAAAGCACAGGTTATGAGAATCAATGCAGCATTGAGTGTTCCACTGTTATTACTGCAGATTGTTCTAATAGTAAACGCACAGGATATGCGATAGTTCATGCAGTGCTGAGTGTTCCACTCTTCTCATTACTACAGATTGTTCTAATAGTAAACGCACAGGTTATGCGATAGTTCATGCAGTGCTGAGTGTTCCACTCTTCTCATTACTACAGATTGTTCTAATAGTAAATGCACAGGTTATGCGATAGTTCATGCGATAGTTCATGCAGTGCTGAGTGTTCCACTCTTCTCTTTACTACAGATTGTTCTAATAGTAAATGCACAGGTTATGCGATAGTTCATGCAGTGCTGAGTGTTCCACTCTTCTCATTACTACAGATTGTTCTAATAGTAAACGCACAGGTTATGCGATAGTTCATGCAGTGCTGAGTGTTCCACTCTTCTTGCTATTAGAGATTGTTTTAATAGTAAAATCACATAGCTCTGGGTTTTCCACTCTTCTATTAGAAATTGTTATTTTAGTAAAAGTAAAAAGAAAGCAAGAACCTGTAATAAGCTCGCCAGTAGCAGTCCAAGAACAAAGAAACAAAAACGACAGAGTTATGTCCAAAACTTTAAATGACGCATAGCTTTCGGATTACTCCTTCCTCAATGTGATAAAATTTACTTCATATCATACTAAATTTAAACTAAAAACTAGCAATCTCATGTTAACAAACAGCCAACCAAAGAACAGAATTAACAAATCTTTGATAGCCCTAATTAAAAGACAAAATTACTTCCACTTATAAAATTATTTTGAACATATTTTTTAAACATTATTTTAAACAATTGTTTGCGTTTCAGCACAGGATACCACAGAATTAATAACAGGCATACAATCAGCCTATAATTTAATAATCCAGCTATATTCTTTAATTTCTAGATAATTATTCCTATCACCACCTCTCATATTAGTAAAGTATATATCAATTACTGTAAAACTAAAGGTATGCGAGGTTCCAATCAGACCTCTCATCGCTGGATGGGGCTGGTTAACTGAACCTATTTCACTCTGCAATGTATATTGAGTGAATTTTTAGGTTATGTACAGGGTTACCTCAGATACTGGAGACTTTTTAAATAAATTATTTGAATTGCATCAGAATGATAATGTAAATATGTATATGTTTGTGACGTTAGACATAAAATCACTTTTTACAGTTATCCCTAACGGTTATGGTGTTGATGCCATTGGGGATGTTTTATCTAAACATAGTAAATTTAAAGGTAGAGAAATAGAAACATTATGTGAATTACTTGATATTGTACGTAATAATATCTTTATTTTTAATGATACCTTTTATCAGCAAACAGGCATTGCGATGGGTACTCCCATCGCTAATACATATGCGAATTTAACTATTACTGAATGGGAGGAAAAACATGTTTATAATAGCCCCCCCCCTAATTTTAGATCTCATATGAGGTTCTATAAACATTTTGTGGATTATGTGCATTTATTTGGGCAGGCATCCAAGATTCTTTAAATGAATTTTTTATTTTTTTGAATTCTACAACACTGTTTTTGAGGTTTGAAATTACAAGTTCCTTTACAGAAATACATTTCCTAGATGTACATCTAACTTGGAATAATGGAATTTTGGATACTAGAATATATAAGAAACCAGTTCACAAAAATAAATAGTTACATAGAAAGAGCATGCACCCTAATTATACCTTTCAGGGTATAGTAAGTAGTCAATACTTTAGAGCTAGTAGACTGAACACTGATAGTATTTATACAGAACAAATACATGACATAACATCTGAATTTCAATAAAGGGGATAAGAGCATAAACTATTAATAGAAAAGAATGAAGTATTTAGCCTGAGACATAATCAAGCTAAACCTTATTTTTCTAGCCCCTGTGATACTCCTTATACTTCGAGAAATAATAGTAATAATTATCTAAGATATACTACTACTACTTATAGTAGATGTACATCTGAAGTCAGAAAGATAAATAATAATTCGGGCATTTTGACTGTATTACCAGAACTGAATGCTATTATTCCATCACATTCCTTATTTGCATATAAAAATTCCACTAATTTATGGAATAAGTTATGTTATAAGGATATGCAAAATTATAGAGGAAGAAAAACATGTTTTAATAAAAAAGGTACTTTTTCCCCTGTATGAATTGTTCTGTATGTAACTTTATATGCAAAGACAGTACATTTACACATCCTAATACACATAAGATATATACTTTTTCTTGACTGCTACTTGTAATACATCTAATATAGTCATCTAGCTACGTGTAATAGATGTTCTTGTTTTATGTAGGAAAATCTCTGAGGAAGTTACGTGAATGTATAACAGAGTATAGATCGGACATTAAAAGGTCCGTTTTAACTAATGCTATTGCCAAACACAGTGTTGATTTTGGAAACTTACATACCTTTAGTTTTACAGTAATTGATATGTACTTAACTAATATGAGAGATGGTGATAGGAATAATTATCTAGAAATGAAAGAATATAGCTGGATTATTAAATTACAGGCTGATTATATGCCTGGTATTAATTCTGTGGTATCCTTAAAACCTGTGCTGAAACGCAAACAGTTATGTTTAAAATAAATTTTAAAAATGTTCAAAATAATTTCATAAGTGTAAGTAATTTTATCTTTTAATTAGGGTTGTTTTTAACAAAAATGTAAATAAATTCTGTTCTTTGGCTGGCTGTTTAACATGCGATTTCTAGTTTTTAGTTTAAATTTAGTATGATTTAAGTAAATTTTATCTCACTAAGGAAGGAGTAATCTGAAAGCTTTGTGTCATTTAATTAAAGTTTTGGATGTAACTCTGCCGTTTTTTGTTTCTTTATTTTAGTAAAAGTACAGGTTATGTGACAGTCCATGCAGCATTGAGTTCATAGGTGTGTACTAGGTTAATGGCCCTGTAGCCTTTACAAGCCTAGCCCACAGAAGTACCCTGGCATTGAGCCACCGGATGTTGGTTACCAATGCCTCTCTCAAGTACAGCCACTGGAGTGATCCCCGGGGTGAACTTTCGATTTCCCATCTACTCATCAAGAGTTCTCTTGAAGAGGGCCAGTGAGGTGCTCTGCTTGACATGTATGGGAAATCTATTCCAGAGCATGGGCAGTCCCTGGGTTATGAACTTGTCCCTCCAGCATGTTCTGCTGATTGTGGTAATGAGGTTGAGGTCTCTGGAGCGTGAGGTGCATTGGGATTGGGATTTCTTTAGATGTAGCATTTCTAACAGAGCTGGGTCAGACGTGGCTTTGTAAGTCCAGCAGAGATCACCTCTTAGACAATATGAGACAGAAAATAGCTGGAGTTTTTTTACTCTGTCCTTGTAGAACATGTGTTTAAGGCCTAGGATCCTGTTCGTGAGGTAGTTTTGTGGCCTTTCCAGCTGTTGCATGTGTCTAATGAGGTACATGCCAAATGGGGCATTCTACTTGATTGGCCTAATGAGGGAAGCGTAGAGAGAGAGATGATGCCCTCTTTCTTTCTGGATGCAAAACCCTTGGTAATGAGATGTGCCACATAGGATTTTCTGACCACAGTAGCAATGTGGTGGTCGAAGGAGAGGTTGCTGTCAACCTGTGTCCCCAGATCTCTAATAACACCTTCAGTGTTCAGTGGGCTCCCATCTATGTGGTAATTAGTGGGAACTGAGTTTTTCCCAAAGGGGATGGCAATGCATTTTTGGCATTAAGCTTAAGGCCATGGTTTTGACACCAATCATTGGTCTCAGTGAGGCCTTTCTGTAGGATGTCTACATCACTTGGGTACTTAATGGCTCTCTGCTTACAATCATCTGCAAACTTGGTCAGCCAGAGTCCCTCCGTGTTGGCCTGGACTTATGAGAAGCAGATGCCAAATAGGAGAGGACCCAGGACTGATCCCTGTGGGACTCCACTCATGACTGGTCAGCAGTCTGACTTGGAGTCTGCTACTTTCATACTGTGGGTTCTAGCTGTGAGGCAATTTGCAACCCACCTAGTGATATAGGGGTTGATGCCTAGTTTGGTGAGTTTATCAATAATTCCTGAGTGGGGAATGGTATCAAAGGCCTTGGCCAGATCGAGGTAGGCTGTATGAACTGCCTTGCCCTCATCCACAGGTCTGGTGACTGACACAAGGAAGTCAGCCAGGTTGAGCAGGTATGATCTACCTTTCCGCTCTTCTCATTATTAGAGATTGTACTAATACTAACGGCTCAGGATAAGTGACCATCCATGCAGCTCTGAATGTTCCATTGTTCTCTTTATTAGAAATTGTTCTAATAGTAAAAGGAGAGCTGATGTGACAGTCCATTTGGCACCTCTCATTATTAGAGATGGTTCCAATAGTAAAAGCACAATTTACGTGACGCGCCATGCATGGCTGAGTGTTACACTCGTCTCATAAGACAGATTGTTGTAATAGTACAAGCACAGGCTACATGAAAGTACATGCAGAGCTGAGTGTTCCACTTTTCTCAGTACTAGAGATTGCCCTAATAGTAAAAGCACACGTTAAATGACAGTCCATGCAGGGCAGAATTCTTCATTCTTATTATTCGAGATGGTTCTTACAGCAAAAGCACAGGTTACTTGACAATCCTTGCGAGGCTGACTGTTCTACTCTACTTGTTAGAGATTGTTCTAATAGTAAAAGCACATGTTACCTGACACTGCATGCATCGTTGAGTGTTCCAGCCTTCTCAGTAATGGAGATTTTTCTAATACTAAAATCACAGGTTATGTGCAAGTGTTCCACTATTCTCAATATTAGAGATTGTTGTAATAGTAAAAGCAAAGGTTAAGTGACAGTCCATGTCAGGCTGACTGTTCCACCTTACTTATTACTGGAGATTTTTCAAATAGTTAATGCACAGGATATGTGTCTGTCTATACAGTGCCGAATATTCCACTACTCTCATTATTAGAGATTATTCTAAATAGTAAAAATGGAGGTTACATCACAGTCCATGCAGTGCTGAGTGCTCCATTACTCTCATTAGAGACTGTTCTAATAGTAAAACCGCAGGTTACGTGACACTGCATGCTTCGCTGAGTGTTCCAACCTTCTTAGTACTAGACTGTTAGCTTAAGTGACAGCCCATCCAGCACTAACTGTTCCACTCTTCCCAATATTGCAGATTATTCTAATAGTAAAAGCGTAGGTTACTTGACAATCCATGCAAGGCTGACTGTTCCACTCTACTTATTATTAAAGATTGTTCTAATACTAAAAGCACAGGGTACGTGACGGTCCATACATTGCTGAATGTGCCACTCTTCCCAATATTACAGATTATTCTAATAGTAAAAGCAGAGGTTATGTGACAGCCCATGCAAGGCTGACTGTTCCACTCTTGTCATTGTTAAAGATTCTTATAATGGAAAAAGAACATGTGTGACGGTCCTCCCAGCGCTGAGTTTTCAACTCTTCTCTTTATTAGAAATTATACTATCAGTAAAAGCGCAGGCTACTTGACTGTACATGATACAGTAAGGGTTCCACGCTTTTCATTATAGTAAAAATCAAGGGTTACATGAAAATCCATGCAAGGCTGACTGTTCCACTGTACTCATTATTGGAGATTGTTCTAATAGTGAAAACACAGGTTACGTGCTAATCCAGATAGAGCTAAGTGTTCCACTTCTCTCATTATTAGAGACTTCTAAAAGTAAAAAGCACAGGTTACATGACAGTCCATGCAGCACTGAGTGTCTCACCCCACTTCTTATTACAGATTGTTCTAATAGTAAAAGTACAGGTTATGTAACAGTCCATGCAGCACTGAGTGTTCCACTCTTCTCATTAATAGAGATTGTTCTAATAGTAACAGCACAGACTATGTGGCAATCCATGCAACGGTGATTGTTCTAATGGTAAAGGCACAGGTTAAGTGAGAGTGAATGCAGTGCTGGGTGGTCCACTTTTTCATTATAAGAGATGGTTCTAGTAGTAAAAGCACAGCTTACATGACAATTCATGCAGGCTGACTGTTTCACTCTACTCATTATTAGAGATCGTTCTAGTAGTAAAAGCACAGGGTATGTGACAGCCCATGCAGCGCTAAGTGTTACACTCATCTCATTACTAGAGATCGCTCATTATTGTCACCCTAAGAGTTGACCCATTTGTTTGGGATTTGGGAACTTATGTGGACAGTGTTCCTAACCTTTGAACAACAAGTTTCTATTGTAAGAAATTCCTTCTATACTGCACAGCTTATTAACAGAGGGATTGTCTCTCTCTCTATATATAGGGATGTCATTGTTCCCCTTTATTCAGCCCTAATTAGGCCAGTCATTGAATATAAAGCCCTCTTCAGCATGCATCTATCCAAAGACCTGGAACTGCTGGAACACACACAGAGATATCTTACTAAAAGGATACAAGGCCTAAACAACATGTTCATCATGGACCTACTCAAAGCCCTGTCTCTATACTCTAACTTGCAGCCTGCTAAGATCTGACCTGTGCCTGCCATACAAGGCATCTTTTGACCCTTTACAGATGGAGTTACTTTGTTGCAGCAAGTTATATGGCATAAGAAGTACTCTGTCTAGAAATCTAAACCTCTTCTACAACATTAATAGAATGGTTTGGAGGGACAGGCATATTTTGCAGAGGAAACCACTGGTATGGAACAGATTCCCTATCCCTGTTCATTTTCAAGCGCAACTTAAATCAATGGATGGGAAACTGAAAATGTACATCAGGACTACCTCCTGTACTACTAATGGACAGATGCATCTGTAAATGCTTTATTCCATGCATGTGTCCTTTCAAAATATCCATAATATGATGCCGGTTATTCTCAGAGTAATATAGCTGAGCACCCCACTGGTCCTCTTCAAGAGAAATCTTGATGAGTGGATGGCAAATAGAAAATTCACCCTGGGGATCACTCCAGTGGCTCTGTTCGACAGAGGCACTAGGAACTAAGGTTGGGTGGCATGATGCCAGGGTAATCCTATGGGCTAGGCTTGTAAAGGCTCCAGGGCCATCAGCCTAGTACACACCTATGAACCTATAATTATCGACCGTGGGATTGGTAAGGCCAATCTGTAGCCAAATGGGATAGGTTATTTCAACTACAAAAAAGAAAACTGGTTAGGCTTAAAATGTCCCACAGGGGCAGCTAGCCTTGTGCTTACCTCTGAACCTGTAATACTACATCATTGAGGTCCCACAGGGGCAGCTAGCCTCGTGTTACCTATGAATCTATAATACTAGATCAGTGAGATTAATGAGCTCTGAATAAAATCTGCTCATCAGATAGGCTTTTAGTTTGAGGTTCATGGCCTCAGTTAATCATTTTAATGAAAGTTGTGATAGATGAGGTACAGTCTGTACTTCAGCAATTAAAACCCTGTTTGCATTCTGTTAGAAGCTTTTCTCTTTTCTACTCTACAAACATAATAACCTTACACATCTGCAAATTAACTAGGTAATGTTTAATTAAAGCCATTCTTCTCCCATTCCCTTTGTAAACAAGGACTCTGGTACTCACAGACAATAGCATGTGCAGGAAAAAAGCACTTTGCTCATTGTGTGTATGCTACCATTCAGAACAGTGATTCATACTCGTGGATTACAGCCCTTAAGGAGAAGTACAAATGCTCCCAGTTGTTTATGAATTATGTACACGAAAGCACTGCACGCAGTGGCATACAGAATGCTCTAGTACTCTGTTCATTCCAATCCCTCCCTCCTCCCGTAGCCCAGCAGCTGTTGTAATTTGTTCTGTTGCATAACAGTTCAGTACACTAGACAGCAAACTTTTGTAAAAAGATGCTGCCTGCATACTTGTCAAGTGTACCTCATTATGAAGAATATTACTCATTTTGAGTCTTAGAAATTCTGTTCCACTTTACTCCACATTGAAGAGTCTGTCATACATTCATTGTAAAGATTCTTTTTTCATATAAAAATTCATGTCAAATAATAATGAATCATATTAATATGTTCATAGATAAGTACTAGGCTAGCTGCCCTTACAGGCCATTTTAAGCTTAACCAATCTCCATTTTTGTGCTAGAATTAACCCATTAATTTGTTTAGACATTGGCCTTACTATCCCATGGTTGATAATTATATATTACCTCTATTGGTAATAAATGGGACCACAGCATATAATCTGAGGAGTCCCCTACCAAATCTCGAAATTTCAAAACATTGAACCTCTGATTACCGAAGCTCAGCGGATCGACGTTTTGACATGTTGAGACTTGTCAATGGCGATCAGTGTACAGTGTGGAACAGGAACTTTACCACTCTCTACACTGTAGTGTGGTCTCAGAGTTGGTATATTTAAGTAGCAGGGGGTGTGGGGGGCACAGCCCCCCAACAAAAACATGACAAGATGCTATAACATTTTAGATATTTTTTTTCATTTTGATATTTAATCCTCTGGGGTTAGTAATAAGAGGTTCGATGTTTTGAAATTGAGATTTGGTAGAGGACCCAATCTGAGGGATCCACACATGGGATAAAGTATTTGGGAGCTGCCTATGCCTATTAGTAGTACAGGGGGTAATCCAGGGGTAAATTTTCTGTTTCCTATCCCTAGATGCAAACTGCGCTTGAATAGCTTTGTTTAGAGTGGATGGTAAGTCTGTGAGATATACCTGTCCCTCCAAACAGTTCTGTTGATGTTGCAGAAGAGGTTTAGACAACCAAATATTTCTGATGCCATTTGATTTGCCGATGTGCAGTAAATCCGTCATTATTGGGTCAGAAGATGCCTTGCATGCAAGACTCAGGTAACCCCTTAGCAAGTCTGTAGGATACTGAGTATCATAATAGGGATTTGAGGTGTTCCATGTAGGATGTGTAATTTAGGTCGTGTATCCTTTTACTAAAATATCTCTGGGCAATCCAGTTGTGTGTGTCTGGACAGATACACACCAAAGGAGGCATTTTACTCAATTATTGGCCTAATGAGGGCTGAGTAAAGTGGGACAGTGACATACCTAGCAACAATTCATTTGGTTATAAGTTGTGCAGTATAGAAGAACTTTCTTATGACAGTGGACACATGTTGCTCAAAAGTTAAGTCACTGTCCCTAGAAGTTCCCAAATCCTGAACAACTGCGTCAACTCTTAGAGGTGTATTGTCAATGTGGCAGTTCCCTAGGGCAGATGATGATGACTTCCCAAAGGATACAATTATGCATTTTCTGGCATTTAATTTCAGTCCATGATTTTGGCACCAGTTATTTATTTTGGACAAATTTTCTTACAGGATGGCAAAGTCATTTGGGTATTCAGTGACTGCTCCTAGCTTGTAGTCATCTGCAAACTTAGTCATCCAGAGCACTTTGATATTGGCTTTTACTTCAGAAGAGTAAATGCCAAAGTAGGGAGGTCCCTTCACAGACCCTGGGAGACTCCATGGGTGACTGGTCTGTTTGTGAAGGTAGCTTCCTCTAGTTTGATTTCCTGCATCCTATCTTTGAGCCAGTTGTCAATCCAGAGGGTGACCTAAGGGTTTATTCCCAGTTTATTTAGGTTTTCTACTATGCCTGAATGGGGAATTGTGTCAAAGGCATTGGTTAGGTCGAGGTATGTGGTGTGCACCATTTTGCCATCATCCATTGCTTTGGTGACCTTTTCAAAAAAAAGTTCTATTAGGTTGAGTAAGCATGACCGGCATTTGACAAAACCAAGCTGGAATGGGTCCAGTGTTTAGAGGTTCTCCATTTCCTTATTGATTAGTTCCGTGTCTTGGCATATGAGACTGGTCAGACCTGTGGTCTGTAATTGCCTGGGTCTGTGGAAGGTCCTCCCTTATGCAACAGAATGACTGTAGCTGTTCTCCACTTATTTGATACAAAGCCTGTACAGAGGCTGAGAGTCAACAGTGTTGTCAAGGGTGTGGCTAAATTGAACATCATGCTATTTAAGGTGCATCTAGGGATATTGTCAAGACCCATCAATGTAGTATTTTTAACTTTTGATGGACTTTGTCCTGTGTGATAGATGGAGGTGAGCCAGTTTCGGGTATATCTTAAAGAACAGAAGGAGGGGAGAGGGGTAAAATTACAACTAAATTTATCAGCCAGTAGGTTTGATGGGTCTATGTCAGATGATCAACTTTTCAGAAACTCAAAACAAATACTGAACTCAAACATCCAAAAAAAAAACTACCTGCACCCCCACACTCCCTTCAAATTATATATATCAATGCTGAGTCGCACTTCAATGAGGAAAAGGATAACTTTCCTGAGCCTCGCTGTACGGTGATCTCCATTCAAAAGCTTTGAGTTTTCAAAAACTCGATCATACAGTCTCGACAATATGGCATTTGAGTTACCGAAAATTTATCAACTGATAGGGACCTGGTTTGATATATCTTCAGCCTCAGTGTAGGTAACATTGTTCTCAGTTAATCATAGGAAATTCTTGTAAGCATAAAACAACACATTTTAAGTATGCTGTGAGCTTCCTAGCTGAAGCAGCAAGTCTTCAATGCGAAAGGTAGTGTTACACATTGTGGAGGCAGAAGGTCGACAGCCATGGTTTCTTGTTGTACTGTGCTCTGTTATCATGCTTGACTGTGATTAATAAAAATATTACAATCATTAAGCAAGGCAGCAGATGTAGGCTTACTACCATCACATGGAAGTGAAGGGGTCTGATGTGTGAGCTCCTACTGGTGGAAATTCACCAGCATTACTGTTTGGGCAGCACAAGTTTACTCTGGGGAGGAGATATGCCTGCACCAATCGTTTCTTCAATGGAGGTGTTCAGTTCTTTTTTATGTTTTGTTTTTCCTATAGTGCTAATATGTTACTCAACTCAGCAAAAAGAGTAACATATTAGTGGGGAAAGGAGATTACTAAATCCAAATGTAATACCACAGAATTGTGTGTCTGCTGTTCTACAGGTACCCCACTGGGATCTTAATTTAAATTTCTCCAAGTCTTATGGGTTTCAATAACATGATGGGAATGGACCCCATTCCAAGTCAAAGTACAATTAGAGTTCATGAAATTAGAATTGTTTCAATGTTTGATGTTAGCCAAAAGTGCTCTTCGCAGCACCCGCAAAGTGCCCAGAAGTGACGACTCCTGCAATTCATACATATTAAGAGTGTAAATTCTTTTTTTTTGAGGCCCATTGCTCCTTCTACTATTGAAACTGGGTATCCTTCTTCCACATTGCCTTCATTTCTGCCTGCAAATCGTGGTATTTTATGACTTTGTTTCTGTCTGTATGACGACACTGTAATCACAGAGTGTAGCAGTTTCAATGATCATTGTTACTTTTGTCTTCTTTTCACAGACTACTGTATCTGGTTTTCTTGCATCTATTTTTTGAACTACTGTTAGTGGGTGATCCCATGTGATAAAAACGTCGTCATTCTCTATAATGCGTTGTGACTCGTGTTTCCAATGCTGCTCTGCTCCTTCAGTATTGTAATGTTTGCAAAATCCCAAATGCAGCAGTCTTGCCACATTATCATGCCTCTCAACTTCTTAGCCAATAAAATCTGGACACAGCCTGACATAATGGGGGTAGAAAGGCCCAAAATTGGGACAGATTTTAAATATTGCTCTTATAAACTTAGAAAGTTGCTAGAATAACAGAGTATGTATTAAAATGCATTTTCTAAAGGATATGAAGTCTGAAACTCATCCCAGTGATTTGCCAGAAAACCAAAACATTTATGAGGAACAGACTGAAATTTTGAGACAAAAATCTGGACATTCTGAGAAAATCTGGACAGTTGAGAAGTATGCACATTATTATGCTTTTCAGTATATAGGCCCTCTGCCATTAGTGTATCAAAAGATTCAAAAGAAACTTTATTGTCATTTAGGAAATACAAGTGCTACCTAAATGAAATTTTGAGTGTCGTCTTTTTGTGTACGTTTTTTTCCTGTAAAAGAACTAAGACATGACAGGTATTAAAGAAAAGCACTAACTAAAGTACAAAAGTAAATGTCTAAGTAGCTGACACATATGCTTGTACACTATTTATATAGACTGGACAACACTCACTGCTAGATGATTAACACATGAAAAGAAAAGTCACTATGCACAGAGGTGAGATTGGGTGACATTGCACATAAGGAAGTGATTGGAGTTGCACTTGAATGAGAATATATTAATTTTAGTACGCAGTGAATACATAGAATTACTGTATATTGCACATAAGGAAGTGACTGGAGTTGCACTTGAATGAGAATATATTAATTTTAGTACGCAGTGAATAAATAGAATTATTGTATATTGCACATAAGGAAGTGACTGGAGTTGCACTTGAATGAGAATATATTAATTTTAGTACGCAGTGAATACATAGAATTACTGTATATTGCACATAAGGAAGTGACTGGAGTTGCACTAGAATGAGAATATATTAATTTTAGTATGCAGTGAATACATAGAATTACTGTATATTGCACATAAGGAAGTGATTGGAGTTGCACTTGAATGAGAATACATTAATTTTAGTATGCAGTGAATAAATAGAATTACTGTATATTGCACATAAGGAAGTGACTGGAGTTGCACTTGAATGAGAATATATTAATTTTAGTACGCAGTGAATACATAGAATTACTGTATATTGCACATAAGGAAGTGATTGGAGTTGCACTTGAATGAGAATATATTAATTTTAGTACGCAGTGAATAAATAGAATTACTGTATATTGCACATAAGGAAGTGACTGGAGTTGCACTTGAATGAGAATATATTCATTTTAGTACGCAGTGAATACATAGAATTACTGTATATTGCACATAAGGAAGTGACTGGAGTTGCACTTGAATGAGAATATATTAATTTTAGTATGCAGTGAATAAATAGAATTACTGTATATTGCACATAAGGAAGTGACTAGAGTTGCACTTGAATGAGAATATATTAATTTTAGTACGCAGTGAATAAATAGAATTACTGTATATTGCACATAAGGAAGTGACTGGAGTTGCACTTGAATGAGAATATATTAATTTTACTAAGCAGTGAATACATAGAATTACTGTATATTGCACATAAGGAAGTGACTGGAGTTGCACTTGAATGAGAATATATTAATTTTAGTACGCAGTGAATACATAGAATTACTGTATATTGCACATAAGGAAGTGACTGGAGTTGCACTAGAATGAGAATATATTAATTTTAGTACGCAGTGAATACATAGAATTACTGTATATTGCACATAAGGAAGTGACTGGAGTTACACTTGAATGAGAATACATTAATTTTAGTACGCAGTGAATACATAGAATTACTGTATATTGCACATAAGGAAGTGACTGGAGTTGCACTTGAATGAGAATATATTAATTTTAGTACACAGTGAATACATAGAATTACTGTATATTGCACATAAGGAAGTGATTGGAGTTGCACTTGAATGAGAATACATTAATTTTAGTACGCAGTGAATACATAGAATTACTGTATGGAAAATAATGAGAGCGGAACAATCTATTCTAGTTTTGATATGTCCAGATTTACATCTGCATTTATGAGTCTTATTGCAGTTGGATAAAAACTGTTCATGAATCTGGAGGTCCTGCAGCGGATACTCCGCAACCTTCTGCCAGATGTAAGTTTAGTGAACCCACCATGCACTGGATGAGAAGTGCCATTCAGTATTTTGTGGGAACACTTGTTACATCTCAGTTCAAAGAGCTCCTGTAGGGTAGGAAGACTAGTGCCCACAGTTTCTTCTGCTGTTCTTATTATTCTTTGCAGCTTCTTCCTTTCGGCCATTGGGCTATCAAATACAGTGCAGTTGCTGCACACCCAGCAACAAGATGTCTGACTGTTTCTAATTCTGTTTGACAAAACCTACATTTATCTGTTTCTCCCAAATGTTCAGGATGTTGTAAATCGACATGCAAGTATTCCACTATCTTGGGCTGCCAATATTAACTTTTCATCCTTTGGTTTAAATTCACCTCTCCTTAACCATTCCTGTATCAGATCTCGATCAACAGATTGTTCCATAAGTTTTCCGTATTTGAGACTATATTTATGCCTTTACCACATTTATTCCCTTTTCATTTGATCCTTTTTATATATTTTTTTTTTTTGATACATTCAGTTGCTGCCTGATTTTTATCTACTTCTGCTTTGGTTTCCAGTCCTGCTTGACACCGAAATGCTTCTGCTAAACTAAGCAAGGTGGTCATCTTAGACTTGTTCTCTTCATGTTTCAAAATGTTTACTATGTTTGGATCGCATAAGGTCAGCAGATATGTATGCAGTCCTACAAATTGCAGATCTATACATGTAATCAGTTTTGAAAAGGCCCATACCTCATTCAGAATAGGAAATATATATATATATATATATATATATATGTATTTATTTATTGACATTTGTTGACCAGGAAAGTCCACTGGGTCAGAAATCCATTTTCAGTGGAGGCCCGGGAGAAAAGGTCCACAATAAGTAAAATAACATCAGATTACAGAAGATACAATTTTAGAAAGATAGACTTTAAATTATATAAAAAATATAGACAACAATTATCACAGCATAGCAAACTTTTTTTCAAATACTGTAGCACCTTCTATCTAACATAGAGTTGAAGGTAAAGACATCTTGTAGAAAAAAAGAAATTGCGTCTTACCATAGCATTCCATCTGTGTTGTCGCTCTTCACTAATCCTTGACTGTGGGCACTGTTCCAAGCCTTGGAACCAACTCTGCCATTTATTTCAGCTCACGCCTTCCAACTCTCGAGCTATGCTTTACCCATAATGCTCCTCTCAAAATTACCTCAGATCAAGTTTGCCCAAAATAGTGGCAGACAGCAAATAAGAATAAGAGACCAGATGTGTCCCTAATATGAAGCCAGTTCTGGAAAAATTCAATCCACTAAAAGTCTCAGGCTGGGGGAAGGAGAGGGGAATGTCAAGGATTAAGTGAAGATCGACAACACAGATTGAACATTATGGTAAGACATAACTTCTTTATCTGATGTTGCCAATCTTCTCATAATCCTTGACTGTGGGACAGAGTCCCTAGCTACCTAAATCTTGGGAGGCCTCACGGAAGAATATTCCTACGCACCATCGAACCAAATGATGCTCGTCCCCTAGAGACCTGATCCAATTTGTAATGAGTGATAAAAATATGAGAAGACCAAGTGGGTGCTGCACAAATGTCATCTAAAGAAGCTCTGGCATGAAAAACTGCAGAAGTTGCCACCGCTCTAGTTAAGTGGGTTTTTATTGAATGTTAAAGGCTGAGTCCTTTGATTGACAGATAAATGTGATACAATCTTTAAGCCATTTCACCAAAGTACCTTGGAAACTGGGTTGCTGAAAGAATGTGAGGAAAAAACAAGTAGTTGGTCAGATTTTCTGAAACGCTTTGTTCTGTGGAGGTAAGAACATAGCTGTCTCTGGACATCTAGTGAATGAAGGGAATACTCCCCTTTATTAGAAAAGTTAGGGAAAAGGACCAGTAGTTGAAATGTCTGATTAATATTAGATTCTGAGACTACCTTTGGTAGAAAGGATGCATTAGTCCTAAGGGGAAACCCTGTCTTTGTGAAATATTATGTAGGGTAGTTTGCAGGACAAGGCCTGAAGTTCAGATACTCTTCTGGCAGATGTAATACCCACTAAAAAGAAAGTTTTTCAAGACAAAACTTTAAATCACAAGTAGCTGATGGTTCAAAAGGATGCAAAGTAAGGGACTGAAGAGCTAATGTTTGATCCCAAGGAGGAACAGGTTCTTTAACTGGAGGTCTTAACATTATGACCCCCTCTAAAAAGACTTTACAAAGTCTGTGTGATATAAGGGATGATCCATTAAACCCTATATGGAAGCTCGAGATTGCCACTAAATTGACTTTAATTGTTGAGGAAGAGGAACCAGTTGGATAAAGATTAGCTAAAAAATCCAAAAATTTATGAACAGGGGTTGAATATGGATCAAGTTCATTCAAAAGGGCCCAAGTTGCAAATTCTTCCCATTTACTTTGATACAGATTCCTAGTCGAAGGTTTGTGATGGACCGCAATGATTTGACGGAGAGGAAAGTAAGGGATGCCTGGGAATCATGGGAATTGGAGAAGCCATCCGTGAGCTTGAGATGATGGAGGTTCAGAAGAACCATGCCCTTTGGATGAGACAGCAGATCTGGAGCTGGGTCCACTATCCATGGTTTTCGAAGAAGATGAGGCCAAAGGAAGGGAAACCAAACTTGTCAAGGCCAAAAGGGGGCAATGAGGATTGAGTTCTCCAACCTCTTGACTTTCTTTAGAAACTGGGATATAAAAGGTGTTTGGGGGAAAGGCATAGAGAAGACCAGGGGCCAATCATGAAGAAGGCAGTCTCTGGGTGACTCTCCCAGAGGGGGGTAGGGCAAAGTAACTGCTGCACTTGTTGTTTAGAGGGAATCCAAAAAGATTGCAGCAAGGTTGGCCCCAGTAAGGAAAAATCTCCTTCACCACCACAGGATTGAGAGACCACTCATGAGGCATGAGAATGTTTCTGCTGAGTTTGCCCACTATCATGTTGAAGGTCCCTGGAATGTGCATTTCTGTGAGAAAGCAGTTTGACAAAATTGCCTATTGCCAAACTCTGAGGGTTTCTCAAAATAATGGGTAAGATTTGGTTCCCCCCGTTTGTTGATATACCAGACTACCGATGTTGTCCATCTGAACTGCTACTGTTCCTAGAGGAAGGGTATCCTGAAATGCTTGCAATGCTAGCAGCACTGTCCTCCTCTCTAGAATACTGATGTGCAAGTTGGCCTCCAGTTGGAACCACGTGCCTTGGACCATCTTTCCCAGATAATGCCCTCTCTACTCTATCTGAGAAGTGTCCATGGTCACTATGGCTTGGGATGTGGAAAGATGAATGGTCAGTCCAAAAGAATCTCTGAGTGCAGCCACCATGAAAAATCCTGTTTGCAGTGATTGGTAATCAAGATGGTGTGAGACACTGGCTGATCTATCAGAGACCACTGGGAGGCTAGTAACCATTGTAAGATTCGTATCTGGTATGTTGCTAAGGGAAAAAGAGTGATTGAGGCTGCCGTCAAGCCTAATGCTTGTAGGATTAATCTGGCTGGAACACTTTTGCTCTTGATAATTTGACTAACCTGAGATCTGATCCTTTGTAGCCTTTTAGTGGAAGTGAAGCGATGCCAGCAACTGTATCCAACAGGGCTCCGATTAATTCTATTAGTTGTGAGGGTTGCATATTTGACTTTCTGTAATTTATTGTGATGCCAAGGGATGCTCAGAGATGCAGAGTGTAATCTCTTGCCCATTCTATTTGATACCTGGTGGTAGCGGTAAGGAGCCAGTCATCAAAGTATGGAAATACTCAAAATCTTTGCAGTCTGAGATGAGCTGCTACCACTACCATGCATTTGGTGAACACCCTGGGAGCTGAGGTGAGTCCAAAGGGCAGTGCTCTGAATTGGAAATGACTAGCTCCCAGCCAGAAGTGCAGGAACCTCCTGGAGCATTTGTCTATTTTTGTGGTAATACGCATCCTGGAGGTCTATAGAGCACATCCGATCATCCTTCCATAAATGGAGGTATGGACTGTACTGAGAACATCCAAAATTTGGTTTGCTGTACTGCCTTGTTGAACTGGCAGAGATCCAAAATGGGTCATCTGTCCCATTTTTTAGGGGCACTGAAAAGAACATTGAGTAAAATCTGGATCCTATTTGGTCTGGTGGGACTTTTTGGATGACTCTTGTCAAGCACTGAATTTCCACTACTGCTGCTTCCCTGTGATTGGGTGGAACATCTGGTAGTTTTTTGGGGGGTTTTGGACTTACAGAAAGTGGGATATTGTAACCTCTGGATATGAATCCCTGCACCCATTTGTCCAAAGTTATCAGTTGCCAGGCGGGTTGATGCAGGGATAACCATCCCCCAACTGCCTTTATAGGAAGACAATCAGGCCTCTGTTCAAGAGTGCTGGTAGGAAGTATCAGCGAAGGAATCTCTGGACCCCCTGGTTCTGTGGGCCATTTCTGCCTCTAGGGTGACATCTTCCATTACTTCCCCCTCTGCCCCAGGGAAAGTCTTTGCCACGTGAGTCTTGGAAAGGCTCTTGGATTTTTTAAACCAGTCTCCCACTTCTCTGGTTCCTTTAAACCATAGTCTCCCACTTCTCTGGTTCCTAGAATAAGGCTATTGAGGATTGGAGAAATATTCACCTACAGCAGAAATAGTCTTCATTATCTCACATCTGACCAGAGTATCTTTTACCTTAGGACCAGAAACAGATGATCTGTCAAACAGAGCATTGATGAATGAGGCTTTAAATGGCTCCACAAAGTAACACAAGCGCATCCAAGAGTGCCTTCTAATGGCTATGCCCAAAACCACCATTTTTGTCCCTTCGCTGCATGGGCAATCAGCCTCATGGACGAGTTAAAAATTGCTTTGCGAGTGGTGAGCTGAGAAGTAACTTTGTCCCGTACCCCTTCAGCTATAGCTCCTGAGAGGGTATCCAAGAGCTCTTTGACTAGATCCCTCTGTAACCGTGTAAAGTAATCCATGTAGTTCAAGAACCTGAGAGCAAAGGTCAATGAAGTGTAAATGTGCTTTCCAAAGCTGTCCATAGTCCTAGACTCCTTGTTAGGAGGATAGATAGTAGGACTTTCCTCAGCAAGTTTCTTCTTAGTGGCTACTGCTACCACCATGGCATCCTGGGTATACCTTTAGACCAATGCTTGTTCTTATTTGGGGGCAGAAAGGATCTGGTCAGGTGTCTTGGGGATCAGTTTTATGGAGTCTGGCATCTTCCATGCCCACTGAGTGATCAGTTTAATCAGCTCATCAGTGGGTGGTGAGATCCAAGAGGTAGAAGGTTGGGCACGAAAAGCCTCCAGGTATACTGACACCTCTGAGGAAGGTTGGAGGGAAGACCAGCCACCCCTCTACTTCAGGATATTTAGGGTATACCCAAAGGAAACATCAGCGAGTGACCTGGGGGGGGACCTTCCCCTTCTTCAAAGTCTGTATCTTTGGTGAAGGACTCCTCTGGGAGTCTGTGCTTCCTCTTGCACTTTTTCTTTGCAGGTACTTCCTCGAGGGGGATGTTCTGTGGAAGTCTGAAGAGGAAACCACCAAAGACAGTCTTTTCTGGGGCACTTGTGCCCTCTGTCCTCGGGTAGAGACTGGAAGCTCAGGTCAAGGAGGTGTAGAAGTCTGGCCCGGCAATGATGGCAGAGACTGTGAGTCTCCAATGGACAAAGCCTTCTCCATGATTCGGAAGGCCAGCCCTCCATAGA
This sequence comes from Protopterus annectens, assembly GCF_019279795.1. Taxonomy (NCBI): domain Eukaryota; kingdom Metazoa; phylum Chordata; order Ceratodontiformes; family Protopteridae; genus Protopterus; species Protopterus annectens. Next base: position 434,397,107 of record NC_056743.1, read on the forward strand.
GGGACGGGATCCCAGAACTGAAATAGACATCTTCGGAACAGAGGTCCCACCCCGCACCAAGAAGGTGACCCCCAAAGCCTGTCTCAACCCAATGCAGGCCGAAGCACCAAGGGTCATGGAAGGCTCCGAAATTAAGTCAACCCATGCATCTCGGAACCGGCCAGGAAGTCTTGACCCCAGGAGATCTCCGATGCCAAAAACCCATAGGTTTTTCAAGGCAATCCTCAGTTCTGGAGACAAAGTTGCTACTGGAACCGAAGCAGTCGATGCTGAGAATGTTGGAACCGTGGGTGCCAATGACACAATAGGAGTTGGAGGAGGAATAATGGATGGTGTCATAACAGGGCCAGTCCTAATGCCAGTTTGGCTAGGAACAATAATGGATGGTGTCATAACAGGGCCAGTCCTAATGCCAGTTTGGCTAGGAACTGAAGACAATCCCCTCGCCATAAGGAGCTGATCCACCAGTCTCATGATGTCCAATTCAGAAAGACACTCTTGGAGGTTCGAACTGAAGCAGTTGAAGGAGACTTAGGGGGTCTTGAATCAACAAAGGCCTCAGGTGGTCTATCCTTGAACTGGTCAACAGAAGGAGAATATCTGGGTCTTGGAACAAAAATAACCTCAGACTGCTCTGGTACCAATGAGTTTCTTGGTGCTGAGGCAGTTGAAGTCGACTCCGAAGTCTTGGTAGGTGCCAAATCTTGTTTGCCATTCAGTGCTGTGGAACTATTCAACACTGAAGGCCGCTGAGAAACCTTTTTAGGTGGTTCCAAAGTGCTAGAAATTGAGGAAGGTTGCTTCTTAGAAGAGCAGGATGATGATGATGATGATGAACTGGTTTCCATTTTAGACCCAGAAATGGCCTTTTCAAAATCATCTTTTAGCAGTCCTTTAAGAATGTTTGTTTTTCCATTAGGTGAGTGTCCTAGCAGAAAAAAAACATGGCAAATTGAACAGTTTTCCTGCAGGTGAACTTTGCTTAGGCAATATCCACAACACACATGCCCGGCTGTGTTTCCTCTCAGATTTCTGGCACATTTAAACCCAGAAGTGCCCTTAGGTGATTTAGCTGGGGATTCAGACTTATCAGCCATAATGAAAACAAACACACACTCACCAGAAAAAGAACAGAGAAAGATTTCTTTTTAAAAAAACAGGGGAAAAGAAAGGAAATACCAATAAGGGTAAGAGAGAATACTTGAATAGATATAAAGAAATACCAACAATGGTACTGAGGAAAGAACTACCAGAGGTAGTGTTGTAGAGTGAGGGAGAGATCCACACACATGCTATTTAAGATAATGAGAGAAGCACGTAAAGAGAAAAGTCACTAAAGATAAAAGAGAGCGAGACTTATTAAAGAGAAAAATGTAAACTGTAAGCCAAAGCTCGAGAACGGTCGTATGCGTCTGACACACTAAGTGGCAAACAATATCTGGGGTAGTTTTGAGAGCAGCATTATGGGTAAAGCCTAGCTTGAGAGTTTTGAAAGGCGCGAGCTGAAATAAATGGCAGGGTTGGTTGCGAGGTCACCAGGGAATGAATTGGGGAGAAATAGTAGGTGGATTGGTCGTTAGTGATTGGTTATAGCTTTGGATCGAGGAGTAATAAGGCGAAGGTTATGGGGTCGGGTATTACAAGAGCAACGATACGTGGGGTTAAGACAGCAGGTTTTTAGTGAGGATTTAAAAGCATTAAGGGAATCTAACAAAGTAAAAGATGTTGGTAGAGTATTCCTTAATTTAGCTATGGAATAGGAGTATAGGCTTTGTCCTGCTCTTTTGTTTGGTTTGATATGATCAGAAGTTGTTTATTTGTAGATTTCTAGAGGGAGTGTATGGTTGAAGGGTTGACAGTAGAGCAGGGTATTTCTCTGGGTTATATACTAGCTTGTGACTCAGATTTAGTTGGGTGTGACTGAGGCATTGGGAGAATTCATACCAATCAAACATTTTGATAACTTGGCAATGATGGGTCTGTTGTTGCAAGCTGGAGGCAAATTCTGCAATTTTGTAGTAGCAGAACTGTAGTTTACTAAAGAGGGAGGAGTGAAGGTTTGTTAAGATGGGAGTACTGTAAAAGAGGGAGGGGAAGTAATAGAGTTTACCTAGTTTAAAGTGATTTCTTTTTATAGTGTTAAGAATGTGTTGCGTTTACCTAGTTTAAAGTGATTTCTTTTTATAGTGTTAAGAATGTGTTGCTCATAGGAGAGTTTATCTTCTATTGTTATACCAAGTAGTTTTGCAGAATGAACAACCTGAATTTCCATTTTGTCTTTGGAGTAAATTTTAAAATCTTGTGGGGTTGGTTTGGCAGAGAAACCAAATAGTTTAGTTTTTTGGCATTTAAAAGTAATTGAGATAATGACTGTGGAAATGTCAACATACTTGGACGAGTGTGGTTTGAGGGGACCCTAGATGTAAATGTTTTATGAAAATATTAAAGAGCAGAGGTCGGAGGATGGACCTTTGGGGGGTGCTCCTGTTTTATTCAGCAGGTAGTTAGATTCTTTGATCTGCCATTTCACTGATTGTAGTCTGATATGTTAAGTAGTTAGCAACCCAGGACAGTGTATGTAGGGAGCAGCCTATTTCTGACCGTTGTAGTAGTTTGGTATGTGACACTGTGTTGAATGCCTTGGATGATAAGTCCAACGGGACTACTGAAGTTATTCGACCTGCATCTAATGCCTTGTTCATAGTGTCTGAAAGAGAGGAGGGCAGTGGTGGTACTATGGAATGGGTGAAAACCATGTTGTGTTGGGGCAAGGAGACTGTTGTCTGCCAGGTGGTTGAGTAGTTGACTATGTATACACGTTTCTAATATTTTGAAGAGAGGAGAAAGAATAGATATCTGTCTATAGTTAGTAAGGTCATTTGTATTACCGCCTTTATGGAGTGGAGTTGTAATGGAATTTTTCCAGATTTGTGGGATGGTTCCTTCAGAGATGGATCGGTTTATTAAAATACTGATGTGGGGTATGTGATTGTGTCAGCAGCAATTTTTAAATATTCTGCAGGGAGGTTGTCAGTTGATAAGGGAACAAGGTTTTAGTTTTTTTTTTTAAAGATTTGCAAGTAGAGAGGTGGGAACAGGTTTTGGGGAGAAACTATGGGTTTCTGGTGTTGCTTTAGTTGTAGTTTCATGGGATGCAAGATGATTGGTTGACACCTGTATGGTTGCTTGCCTGATGTTTGTATTATTGGGGGTGTAGGGATTTGAGTTTGTATGGGGTTCAGGAATGAGTTTAAGGATGGTATCAAAGTGGGACTTGGCCCTGATTTCACAGATGTGCAAGTCTACAGAAACAATCAGGAAAGGCAGTAGGTACTTTGGACTTACTTGCTTTGCAAACCTTTCTTATTAAAATAAAATAAACCACTTTTACTAAGGAGTATGTGGTATTTAGGAAGACCAGAATTTAAAACAGAAAGGGTTTAGTAATAGAAAAACGGGCAGGGCTTTCAAATAGTTAAACAGCATATAAAGGGGAAATTGCTGTTAGGAAGCACAGGATGGTGGGGGGGTGGGTTGCTAACGTCTGCGATGGAGTGCTTTAATTAAAAAGTAGAATTAAGCAAGGGCTAGCAATTAATTTTGTCCAGAGGATAAAACATACTTTCTGTATCTTTTGAAAAATAACACCGATCCCGAAGTTACCTGCTTCAATTAAAGAGCACTGCAAGCCAATAGTTTGACCTTAACGTCGAAGTCAAATTGAACTTTATTGTCATACAGACCACACAAGTGCAACTGAACAAAATTGCATTACTTCAAACTCAATGTGCATACAACATATACTGATATTGATACAGAAATTGTACATATACTAAAGCTAATCCAACAATAACAACAGTAAGACATTTATGCAGCGCAGTAACAAGTACAATGGCTGCAGTGGTGCAGCGGTTAGCATTGTCACCTTGCAGCAAGAGGTTCTCCAGTTCGATCCTCGGCTGGGGTGCCTTCTGTGCAGAGTCTGCATGTCTTCCCTGTGGCCACATGGGTTTCCTCCAGGTGCTCCAGTTGCCTCCCACATTCCAAATACATGCTGTAGGTGGATTGGGCACTCTAAATTGTCCCTAGGCGTGAGTGTGCCTTCTGTGGAAGGTTGGGTGCCAGGCTGGCAACTTGACACCATAAAAACTCTTCTGCCAATCATGAGTGGACAGGTGATCCGCTGTGGCAACCCCTAACCGGGAAAAGCCGAAAGAAGTAACAAGTACAATGGCATGCAGCAAGATTATTCCACTTACATATCTTCGTCAGTACCGAAAATATTGCACAGATAATATATTGCCCAGATGAAATTTTTACTGGAAAAGCTCACCCAGACTGTGCTACAGTTTGTTGTGAGGGAAAGGTTAGTTTGCTTTTTATTTGTTCTATTTTGTATTGCTTTATTGCCTTTTTCTGTTTTGTATACTGCCATTTTTCTTTACACTGTATTATACTTGTATTTTGCTTTTAACTGCATATTAAAACTTGAAAGGAGACCACAGCTCTGTGTCTTGTAAGTCAGACAGAAATTAGAACAGGTTAATTAAGGAGTCACACACAAGTTACAACAGGTCAGTTAAGGTTAATCATCTGTGAACTGAGGAAGTGGAGCTAGGAACGAAACCTTCTATTTAAGGGGTAAAATAACATTTCAGAGCTTTATTGGAAAGTCTTACCCAAACTGTGCTACAGTTTGCTGTGAGGGAAAGGTTAGTTTGCTTTTTATTTGTTGTATTTTGTATTACTTTATTGCCTTTTTCTATTTTGTATACTGTGATTTGTGTTCTTTACACTGTTTTACTTGTATTTTGCTTTTAACTGCCTATTAAAACTTGAAAGGAGACCACAGCTCTGTGTCTTGTGAGCAGGGTAGCTAGACGTCCCTATTTGGGCGGGACTGTCCCGAGATCAGCAGCCTGATCCCGAGTCCCGCCCTGCCGGTTTAAATCCCGGCCAGCCTCCGCTTTGTTTTTTTTTTTGTTTTTTTTTGATTGGCCCGTATACCTGGCATACAGGCCAATCAAAAATCGTTAAACACGGAGCTTCTTGTGTTCTGCATTAAACAGAAGTAGCTCCGTGTTTAACGATTTTTGATTGGCCCGTATGCCGGTATACGGGCTAATCAAAAATTGCTAAACACGGAGCTACTTCTGTTGAATGCGGAACTGCAATGTTATGCATTAAACACGAGAAGCTCCGTGTTTAGCGATTTTAGATTGGCCCGTATGCCGGTATATGGGCCAATCAAACATCACTAAACACGGAGCTACTTGTGTTGAATGCGGAACTGCAATGCATTAAACACTAGAAGCTCCGTGTTTAGTGCAGAGCTACTGTTCTTTAATGTATTTTGTATCACTTTATTGCCTCTTTGTATTTTGTATACCGTGATTTGTTTTCTTTACACTTTGTTTTACTTGTATTCTTCTTTTAACTACATATTAAAGCTTGAAAAGAGACCACGCCTCTGTCTCTTAAGTCCGACAGAAATTATTTCCCACCCTCTCACACGATTATTGTGTTCTTAAACACCACTGTCTTTATAGTTGCCTGCCCCTTATGTTAATTTGACCATATATCTCATTTCCTCTCTGCTTTTACTGGCTGGTGTGAGTAAGCACAAAATTATAATTTTGTGTAATCACCCCCCTTCAACTATTTAAATGTATTGGCCATCCTACTGTATTCTGTAGTACCAGAATACAAAAATGACCACCCCCTTTCAGTTTATCTTGCTGTTTTAAAAATAGTGACTCTCCACTATAACTTAACTTTTAGACAGGTAAAACGTATGTTACCTACTTTCACATCTAACTCCTCTAGTGCACACTGCAGTGTTTAGGATAAACCATTTTTTTCATCTTACCTGTAAGCATCTATTTCAAGGCCACCAGTTATTAGAGAGTCCACATTCTGCCTTTCAGTAGTCATCCTGGGATTAGTGCTTCTGGTGAGAGAAGGAGTGCAGTTACATTATTTCTTGGAGACTGCTATCACCAGAAAGCTTAATAACTGCTTTATAGGTGACAGCTTGGAATATGTTCTTATATTCTGATCCTGGTGAGAGTTGGAGCAGAGTGCATTAATTCCTGACTCCTGGTTGGAGAGTGTGTGTCTGTACTTAACATACCTTATTGGTCTGGTTGCTATATGAGGCATCTTCCAGAGAAAGACTACAAGCCTGCAGACCCTTGCATCATCTGGGACAAGACTGTGGATCACCAAACAGGCTGTGGCTTGCTTCTTTTTTTGGGATTGGTGTTAACATTTTAATTCTGGTGAGCGAAGCAAAGGCGTATCGTATCCAAACAGAGAGAAGCTGTGCTGAGACCAGCATTAGTAGTAGCCAGGCAGTAGCCATTCATGTGACTCACCTCTTTTCATCATCCTTGACAAGCTAATTCTTTATTTTTTAGTAAGTACTGCTTGATTTCTTTCTAACTTCAGAATATCTGCCTAAATACTTCATCCTTAAATTTTCAGGGTCTACGTATTAGTTTCCCCTCAAGTGCTTGGCAGTGCTCTGTACAGCCTCAGACACTTTGTGACATTTTTCCTGTAAAAGGACTATATAAAGAAACAGCTCCAGTACTTAGCAAGAATGACCATCCCTCCTGGCATGTCTGAAGGTCAGTTCCCTGTGCTTTTTCCTATTAACCTGGTGAACTTGGGCATTCTGAGACAGTGTGGCAACTGCCTCATGTACACAGACAACCCTCTTCTCTTACCTCCCAACACTTGTGAGAGGTGCACTTATATATCCAAATTGGAAGCCATGCACTCTCAAGCCAAGACTGGAATAGCTGGTCAAGAGGAGAAGGTTAACACCTGCATCACATAGCCATCCAGAAAACAAACCATTGCACCTCTCGCATAAAAACACAAACCACACACCCACCTTCACGGAGGCTCTCAATAGAAATGTACCCAAACAGCAGAGATCTCCAAGGCAGAAATGCACTCAACCATCACAACACAGCACAAACCACAAGACACATAGCTCACCTACATAGTGTGGCCCTCAACCTAAGCCCCTAAGGCAAAATAGCTTGCCTAATCCACTAATCATAGGTGATTCAATAGTGAGGCACACTGATCTCCCACTTACTAGGTTGAATAAGGAGAAGGTAACAGCTGTCTATCGGATGCCAGAATCTGACACACAACGCACACACTCAAGTCACTCCACAAGTATGACTCTGTCACTGTCCATGTGGGTGTGAATGATTTGAGATGCACCTCCCTGGACTACATGAAGAGAGACATGGAGGAGCTCTTATATTTGACTTCAACAATTGGCTAAGGTTCTGGTATCATTCTAAGGGGGTCCAGTATCTGTCTGCTTGGGATGACATGATTGACAGACCTCGATGTTTTGCCAAAGATGGCCTGCATCTGTCACCCCTGGGTTTCCGGATACTGCCTAAGACTCTTGGCACCCCTATAGTGCCTTTTTTAGGCAATGTTCCAAAGACCAAATTACCACCATAACAGCTATAAATAAATGCAAACTGAGAGTCATGCTGCTCAGTGCTAGAAGTCTAAATCTCAAGATGCACTTGCTCGAAGCACTCCTCAAAGTGGATAACATTGACATTTGTGCTGCAATGGAGACCTGGTTTAAAGCAGCACAAAGCACCCCTGCGCTACCAAGCTATAACTCATTCCACACCTTTTGGCCCCAGAACATGGACCGAAGCTCCAAAGGTGCTGGTGTCTCCATATTCATAAAGGATATGCACACCTCCAGGCTAGTAGCCCAGCATAACACATCTGAGATACTTCAGCTACAACTAACATTGGGTAAGACGGGGATTCAGGTCGTAGCCTGCTATATGTCCCCAACCATGTCTCAAGACTCACTCCATGTTCCTAAGCACCCTGGAAACTATTAGGGTCCAACCCAACACTCTCATACTAGGTGATTTCAACTACAAATGTCAATGTTCTCCACTTTGAGGGTCATACCTGCCTGGGTCACACAATACAAGAGCTCCTCCATGTCTCTTTTCATGTAGTTCAGGGAGGTGCATCTTAGGTCATTCACACCCACATGGACAGTGGCAGAGTTGTACTTGTACTTGTGGAGTGACCTGTGTGTGCGTTGTGTGTCAGATTCTGGCATATGGTAGACATGCCAGGAGGGATGGTCATTCTTACTAAGTACTGGAGCTGTTTCTTTATATAGTCCTTTTACAGGAAAAATGTCACTCAATTGGGAAAACTACTCGTCACCAATACACTGGCCAATGCTTCCTGGAATTCATCAGTTCCAATGCCTTTGACCAGCTCATTCTTACCCCCACTAGAGGAAGCAACATCCTTGACCTGGTTATTACTAACATGGGCAACTGTTGCTCTATACCAATAGTCAATTCCTCCCTGGTTAGATCCGACCACAAACTAATCACCATGGAAATCCACATCTCACCCCCCAGCAAAAGTAACCACCGTTAAAAACTTCTCCAAAGCTGACTTTGGGCTCCTAAAAACAGAGGTGGCTAACTTCACAGCACCCATGTCAATGGAAAATAGATGCATGACTGCCGAATCATACACCAATGCACTGTACGAACACGTACAGAAATGCATGGAATTAGCCATACCTAACCGAACTAAGACGCACTCCTCCAAAAAAAGGAAGACAATCTGGTGGTCCCCTGCCATTAATAAACTCTACAATAGAAAGAAGAAATTGTTGCATAAAAAGGGGAAGTCCCAAGACTGGAAAAACTCCCTTATTAGCCTCAGCAAAAAGTTGAAATCCCTCAAAACATCTAATGCAAGCTATGAAGGCAGAATTGTGGCACACACTAAAAACAACCACAAAGCCTTCTATAGTTAAATCAAGAATCTCCATGGCAATACCCATATTTTCTGAGTTACTGCACAATGGTACCTCCTATACTGAGTCAACAGATATTCCCAACATACTGGCCAACAGATTCAGTGCCAACTTTACCCCTCTCTCCCCCCACAAAGGACCAATCACAATACTGGAGAAATGCCAGGCACCCAGCATTACTGTAGCTCAGGTTAAAGCTGCATTGTCCAAGACCAAGAATACAGCTTCCATGGGACCTGACAATATCCCTGGATGTGTCCTACATGAACTACAAAGTGAACTGGCAACACATCTGTGTGCCCTATTCAGTCACAGCCTCACCTCAGGCTTTGTCCCTACCAAATGGCACACTGCTACAGTCATCCCTCTCCATAAAGGCGGAGCACCTACAGACCCTGGGAATTATTGCCCCATTAGCCTGACGAGTCTGATATTTAAGGCTATGGAGTGCATCATCGTGGACCTAATTAACAAGAATATAAGGAATCTCCAAATTCTAGATCCCACTCAATTTAGTTTTGTGAAAGGTAGATCATGCCTGCTCAACTTGATTGACGACTTTGAGTCGGTCACCGGAGCTGTGGATGAGGGCAAGGAAGTTCATACAGCCTACCTCAATCTGGCCAAGGCCTTTGATACCATTCCTCACTCAGGAATTATTGATAAACTCACAAAACTAGGCATCAACCCGTATATCACTAGGGTTGCAAATTGGCTCACAGAACCCACAGTGTAAAAGTAGCAGACTCCAAGTCAGAATGCCGACCAGTCAAGTGGAGTCCCACAGGGATCGGTCCTGGGTCCTCTTGTTTGGCATCTACTTCTCAGAAGTCCAGGCCAACATGGAAGGACTCTGGCTGACCAAGTTTGCTGACTACTGCAAGATGGTAGCCATTATTAACTCCCCAAGTGATGTAGACATCGTACAGAAAGGACTCACTGAGACCAATGACTGGTGTCAAAACCATGGCCTTAAGCTTAATGCCAAAAAATGCAATGTCATCCCCTTTGGGAAAAACTCAGTTCCCACTAATTACCACATTGATGGGAGCCCACTGAACACTGAAGGTGTTGAGAGATCTGGGGACACAGGTTGACACCAACCTCTCCTTCGACCACCACATTGCCACTGTGGTCAGAAAGGCCTTCTATGTGGCACATCTCATTACCAAGGGTTTTCCATCCAGGAAGAAAGAGGTCATCATCTCTCTCTACTCTTCCCTCATTAGGTCAATCGAGTATAATGCCCCATTTGGCATGTACCTCACTAGACACATGTAACAGCTGGAAAGGCCACAAAAGTACCTCACGAAAAGTATCTCAGGCCTTAAACACATGTCTTTCGTGGGCAGACCCAAAAAACTCCAGCTATTCTCTGTCTCATATTGTCTACTAAGAGGTGGTCTCTGCTTGACTTACAAAGCCATGTCTGACCCAGCTCTGTTAGAAATGCTATATCTCAAGAAATCCCAATCCCTCCACACCACACGCTCCAGAGACCTCAACCTTATTACCACAATCAACAGAACATGCTGGAGAGACAAGTTCATAACCAAGAAGACTGCCCATGCTCTGGAATAGACTTCCCATACATGTCAAGCAGAGCACTTCACTGGCCTCTTCAAGAGAAATCTTGATGAGTGGATAAGAAATGGAAAGTTCGCCCCGGTGATCACTCCAGTGGCTGTACTTGATAGAGGCACTGGGGACTAACGGGCAGCATGATGCCAGGGCACTTCTATGGGCTAGGCTTGTAAAGGCTCCATGGCCATTAGCCTAGTACACACCTATGAACCTAAAATCAGACAGATTTCAAATTACACTGCATGCTAACTTGGCATATTGCACAGAACGTTAACTTGGTATCGTTAATATTGGACATAAGGTATAAGATTGAACTTTCAGAGTTATTGCATATGTCTGTGAATTACTTCAACATTGTAATGCCAGACCTCCATGACTAGTATGGTATGTGTTATTACTGGAGTTCAGAAGTCTGATGGCTTGTGGAAAAAATGTTCTATTAAATCGAATCTGGTGGTTTGGCAATATAAGCTTCAGTATCTAACACGAGAACAGACCATGGGCAGGGGTGAGTGCAGTCTTTGACTATTTTCATGGCTCTGCTGAGGCACTGTACAGAGTGCAAGTCTTGGATAGATGGGAGCATGGACCTGATAAATCTCTCCACCACTTTCACCACCCTCTGGTGAGATTTCCGATCTGAAACTGTGCAGTTTCCATACCACACCGAGAGATTACTAGTCGGGATGCTTTCAATGGTACCCTTGTAGAAGGATGCGAGAACTGAAGGTGGTAGTTTTGCTCTCTTCAACCTTCTTAGAAAGTGTAGACATTGTTATGCCTTCTTGACAATGTGATTTACTGTTTATTGACCAAGACAGGTCTTAAGTGATATGCACCCCCAGGAACTTGGTGCTCTTCACCCTTTCCACTGTTTATCCCTTGATTGTGAGTAGAGAATGAGCCTTGCATCTCTTCCTCCTGAAATTTACTATTATCTCCTTTGTTTTATTCAGATTGAGAGCTAGGTTGTTGTTACACCAGACAATCAGTTGGTTCATCTCCTCTCTGTAGGATTTTTGTCACCATTGCTGGTGAGACCCACCACTGTAGTATCATCCACAAACGTAACGTGGTTTGTGTTGTACTTAGCGATGCAGTCGTGTCAGCATGGTGAACAGCAGGGGACTCAGAACACATCCTTGAGATACTCCAGTGTTCAGTATGATGCTCATCAAGGTGCTGTTGCCTAGCAATGCAGCCATGTCAGCATGTTGAGCAGCAGGGACTTGGGACACATCCCTGAGATACTCCAGTATTCAGTATGATGCTTATCAAGGTGTTGTTGCTTAGCGATGCAGTCATGTGTCAGCATGGTGAACTGCTGGGGACTTGGGACACATCCCTTGAGGTACTCCAGTGTTCAGTGTGATGCTCATCAAGGTGTTGCTGCCTATGCATACCTTTTGTGGTCTGTCAATAAGAAAGTCCAGAATCCATTTGCATACAGGAGTTTTAACACCCAGATAGACCAGTTTCTCAGTCAGATGTTGGGGAATGACCGTGTTGAAGGCCGAGCTGAAGTCAATAAATAACATGCAGACATAGTAGTTTTTGTTCTCCAGGTGTGCCAAGAATAAGTGGTGCCAGTGAGATGGCATCTTCCGTAGAGCAATGAGATCTATAAGCAAATTGGAGTGGGTCCAGTGTTGCAGGAAGACTTGATAAGTAGTCTTTGGGCAATCTCTCAAAGCACTTCATTACAGTGGAGATGAGAGCTACTGGGTGGTAGTCATTCAAGCTTGAGGGTGGAGACTTTTTGGGCAGTGGTATATTGGTTATATTCTTGGTTGTATTCATTAAGATCCATAACCTTTTAACAAGAATCCAACAGTGCGTTTTGTGGAAGTGTTTGTACCAGATATTCATCTGACAAGAGGAATCTTGGCCAGCCTTTATTGGAGCCAGGTTCCTCGTATCTGTGGTTTGGTGCTGTTTGTGGTTGTCACGTTTTTGTATTCTTGAAGCACTTGAACTATGGCTTAATGCAGAGAGATGTTGAATATGTTGGTGAGAACAGTAGTTAATTGGGTCAGCACAGTCCCTGAGCTCCCGCCCCAGAATATTGTCAGGACTAGCTGCCTTTCTTGGGTTTACCCATCGCAGCACCCTTTGACCACTCGCTGGGTGAAGGCAGAGCACTTCATCTTCTTGGTTGGTGGGCAGTTTCATTGTCATTGTATTATTTTCCTTTTCAAACCTGCTGAAGTATGTTGAGCTCATTGAGAAGCACCATGTTATCACATTGAGAAGGCCTGTAGTCTGATAGAGACTGACTGTATACCTTGCTACAGACACTTGGAGTTTCTCAGTTCTGAGAACTGATCCTGATTTTTCTGTCCATAGGCCCCCTTAGCCTCTCCTCAACTACTTAGTTTCACTCTAGCTTCCCTATCGGCATCTTTGTCTTTAGACTTAAAGGCAGCATTGCGTGCCTTCAAGAACTCGTACTCTCCACTTGTGAGCCAGGGTTTCTGTTTGACTCGTGTGATGATGCTCTTGTTGACTGTCACATCATCCACACATTTTGATATATAGGCCATCATGGACTCTTTGTACTCATCCAATTTAATTTTCTGGTCCATAGTAGCTGCCTCCTTGAATGTATTCCAGTCCGTGCTTTCGAAGGAGTCTTGGGAGTGCTGAGACTGCTCCCTCTGACCATACCCTTATTTGTTTCCTGGATGGCTTTCCTTTGATTAACAATGGCTTTTATGCCAGTAGTTGCATAATGGAGAGATGATCTGAGTTACCCAGATGTGGATGAGGTAATGCCTTGTATGCTAGCTTGACAGTGGTGTAGACCTTATCCACAATGTTTTCTCCCCTCGTTGCAAAGACCACATGTTGGAAGTAATGAGGTAAAACTATTTTCAGATTTACTTGATTAAAATCACCTCCTATTGTCAGGAAACTCTGGATTCTGGTTTTGTAGCTCACTGACTGGTAATTCAGTGCCCCGTTGATATTGGCACTGGGAGGGAATATACACCACTGTGATGCTCACACAATTGAACTCCCTTGGCAGATAGAAATGTCTGCAGTTCAGTGATATAAACTAGATATTTTCAGAATGATGCTTAGTAACCAGCTTACAGGTGGGTGCACCAGTTATTGTTGACATAGATACAGACACTGTCTCCCCTTGATTTTCCAGAGTGCCTGGTTTCTGTCTGCTCTAAATAATGTAAGCCCTTCTACATAGACTGCACTATCATTTATATTACTGTTTAACCATGTCTCAGTAAACATAACTACACAGCTGTTTCTCACCTTGCTATGAGTGGTTAACTCCAGTCTTATGTAGTCCATTTTGCTATCCAATGAGCGAACATTGGTCAATAGCAAGGAAGGGAGTACAGGCCTGTATGGATTAGCTTTTAACTTGGCAGAGAGTCCCAGCATGAGATCTGCACTTCCTTGTTCTTTCACATCTTTTTCTTCTTTTCCACTTTCTGTTTGTAGTAGCAGACAGCTTTGCTTGAACAAGGCAATTTGGACCATGTTTGAGTATAACTCCTAGTTCCTGTAGTTCATGGAGTATTGTAGGCCTCATAGGCCCTGCAGACAGCCCATCAATTCTTCTGCACTCTTGAGCTTAGGTGTTGAATTATTCCTGCAAGCTGTCTCTGTCATAACTTAGTTTTCTTCTGTATTTGCCCCAGATTCTGTTCTTTTCAATGATTTTGACATAAGACAAATAATTCACATTTTGCTGCTGAGCTAAAGCAGCCGCTGCTGCACAGGGGGCTGCCGTTTTTTTTTTTTGTGGGGGGAATCCAGGGGAAAAGTAATTTAAGAGGGAGCTGGGAAAAAAAAATAAGTATTATTAACACAAATATGCTGCATTTGTTAATAAGAAAAAAGATGCAATAGATACAAAGGTGCTAACAGAACACAGGAGTGAAAAAAACAATTAGGTAATCTACATAGATAATTAAAGCCTCAGTTTGTGATAATGTAACATCTGAGTAAAGTTCTGGCTGCTAACACTTTCAACCGACTAATGCAGTTGCAAATATATCAGTGGGTGTAAACATAATGTAACATGTAGAGAACTAAGCACATATTAGCCAGCACGATACTGTACTTGTTATAAGTAGATGCACAACATGCACTGCTAAGATTTTAAAACGGATGTAGGAATAGTAATACAAATTATACTATAGATATGTCAAGTGGTATAACACACATTCTAAACAATAGCTGAGGAAAAGTACACAATAATGTCTGGGCAAGTTCTTTTAAAAATGCACTAATAAAGTGAGCAGCAAAGAAGTAATATTCCAACAATACCATCTTGTTATACACTGATTTTTATAGATCATTTGATAAGCATGAAGCATTTTTGTTTTGTTGTCTAAATGATCCAATACCTTTTGGTGCCAGTCAATCACCCTAAAACTTTGTCAGAACAAGAACAGGAAATCGGTTTATAGCTTAGACTTTGTTCCTAGATGTTGGGGCTATTTTCAGCATTAATTTTAGACCTCTAAAATATTCCTTACTGAGTTTTGTTTGCATTTGTCCATGTTTTATTGTCGATCCTTTATCAATTCACAAATATTTATACACTCCTTCCTGCTCAAGTTACTTTATCACATTCCTGTCCCAGACTGACATTTTCTTGATGCTGCAGTTTTCCTGCTTTAAATGTTGCGTTTGCACATTTATCAAGACCAAATGAGTTTCTTATATTATCTGAGAAAGTTTTAATCACTTGCAGTTGTGCTTTCAGTTCCTCATCTAATTGGGGTTGCCACCTTTTCTAATGCCAAAAGTGGGACATTTTTTGCAAAAATGTGAGATTTTGCATGACAAAACATACCCATGGTCAGAGCAAAGGACAAAATTTCACTTTTTTGCTAAAATAAAAGCTTATTCTTGAAACATTTGAGTTACTTATACTATTTCATATACTATCCAAGTGTTTCAGATACCTAATCACTGTTTTATGCAACTATTAAAGAAAACCTAAGAAATATTTTTTGTTCTAAAATCTCAGAACATTTGCTATATTTTTGTGTTTTTCACAAGATACAACTGCCCAAAGCGGGACAGGTGGTAACTCTACATCTGATGAGCTATACAGTTTTAAGTCACATAAAAAGAAGCTATGAAGTCTTTACACTTGGTTGTTTTCTGGGAGCCAAATTGTAACCATGACCTAATCTGTTAAGTAGGCAGCTTAATAGGTTAAGGGCAACACAAAATAGAAAAGGTGACAACAGTCACCCTGGAATATACCCCTTTGATTTTCTATCCCTGGGGGAAGTAGTGAATATAGTAACAGAGATAAAACAACTAGAATTGAGATCTTTAGAAAGGGTAGGAGCAAACTACATAGGAAAAATGGGAATTGTGGGAACAATACATACAAGGGAGGAATGAGGTTTAAAAAGCACCAGGACTTAAATGAGCTGTGTAATGTTTGAGTGAGAAAGATTTGGGTAGATTATAAGGGATGTATAATGTTTGCAACTGGGAGTGTCAGCGTAATTTGTGATGCATATATATGTGCTTGGTTTACCCCCGATTAACTTTTACTCCCTCAACTGTGTGCCTAATCAAGACTTCCTGTCTCTAAGTGACTATATCCTAGTTATTTGGTTAATAACCTAATTACTTTGTATTAACTGGTGTGACCAAGTTATTGTTATGATCCTTTTAATGAATGTAATTCTGTTTGGAAATTGTAAAAACCTGATTTATATGCATCTATTAAATAGTATTTTGTAGTATGTATGTTGTAAGAATTTTGGAGCTTTTCTCCCTGGGCCTTCGCTGAAAATAGACATGTATCCAGTTGGATTTTTCCGATCAACAAATGTAAAATAAAATTAAATAAAATAAATGTAAAATGCTTGTAACTAGGATTGTGTTGGTGTGGTTTGTTTTCATTTATTTAAATGTATGATCGCCTGTGTAGTATAAGTGATTTAATAAAGATGTTTCTTGTTTAAAAAGAAAAAGGCAGGAATTGAATAATTTATGTAATATTGCTTAGGTTATGTGATATATAGCAATATATGTGAAGTATAATGTTAATTATGGTAATACAGTTTGAATACTTTCATATAAATGTAAATTTGCTTATCTCATAAGTGATAATTCAATAAAGGTGTTTGAAAAAAAAAATATGTCCTTTATCATGGCTTAGCTTTAAAGTGGTTTGCAACTGTTGCATGGTCACTCTAATGTAATTGATCAAGGCGTTCGAAAGACATGTGTGAATGGGCGTGCCTTTGTTGAAGGTTGGGCATTGGGCTGGCACCTCGGCACCATAAAAATCAGCTGCCAGTCATTAGCGGACTGGAGTTCCGCTGTGGCGACCCCTAACCGGGAAAAGCCGAAAGAAAAACAAACAGGCTGTATCCTATACATCTGTATGCTCCTTTATCCATGAATGTGGGCTGATGTCAGATGCTTTTTTGTAATCTATCCATGCCATACTTAGGTTCTTCCCCTGTTTACAATTCTCCATTATGAGACTAAAAACAAATGATCCTTTGCTCCATATAACTTGGCTAACACAGTGCATGTCAGAAATAACCCCATAATAAGTGCCGGGAGCTGCAGGAACTTCCATGCTATGTTTTCATCCTGAAGTTTCCTATAGCCACTCCACAGTCCCATAGAAGCAGTGTGTGCCAGAAATAACCCCATAATAAGTGCCAAGAGCTGCAGGAATTTGCATCCTACATTTCCATCCTGAAGTGTGTGTTGTCCCAGTAATTAACACCATTGACTAAAATCACTAAGACTTATCTGAAGTGGTATGCACACTCCTAGGACACCTCGAGTATGTAACTATCAATCCCTAGTTAAATGCTCCCTTCCCTTAAGATGTTCACTTCTGACTCTGTTTTTGTGCTTCCCTGTGAAATTGTAGAAATATTTATTTCTCATTCTGTAAGGATTTCAGATTATTCCCTCTAACTAGAGTTACTAACTAATAACCTGTACTGAGCTAGATGATGTGCTGAACAACTTTCATTCCCGGTGCAAACTCTTGAAATAAATTACTTGCCTATACGTAAAAACTACTGCCAATCATTAGCAGACTGGAATTCTGCTGTGATGACCCCTAACCGGGAAAAGCCGAAAGAGACAACAACTTGCCTATTTGGTTCATGCTGATTGTTTTCTTGAGACGTGGACATCAGTCTCGTGGTTCAGCAAGCTCCCTGTATTTTGTAATATCTATGCACCATTGCCCCATTGAACTGTCAACCTTACCATAACTCCTCCCCATCCCTGGCCTAATCCGAGGCTACTTAATCCCTTGTCTGAAATGGTGCCACTCCTTTAAACAGCTAGTAGGAAGGTAGATCCCCTCTGTGTACTCCAGTAATGTGCTTGCTACCCCAGTCTGTAAGTATTATATTAAGCTGAATTCTTCCATTACTGTCTGCTGTGATATTCACTGTGCAATAACCGAGGCATAAAATTTAGCCAATTTCTTGACTCAGAACTACCTATTTGATAGCTGCATGTTATGTTATCTTGAGTGTATAGTGAGTTATATGGTGGAATCTGTGCCTTTAAGCTATATTATGTATGGACTACACAAGTACTAATGATTTGTGGGTATAACTGCCAGTAAATGGTAGATGTCTACAGAAATGGCAAATGAGTGCAGTAAACTTCTGCTTGATACTATATTCACAGCAATTGAGTTGAATTTAGCTTTCAAGGTCTTCCAAGTGGCTTAACTTTAGATTTTAGATTTTGAGACTTAAATTCCAGCTGAAAGACACCTTAAATATCATACAGCCTAAATATACGCAGTCTATATAATATTTTCCAGTGGTATAGCTAAGCACTCTAATTGCTTGTATTAACAAATTATAGGATCTGTTTGGAGTGTTATAATAGCATTACACTGAGTGTGATGAGGTTATTATGGCTGTTGTGTTCTTTAACTGCTTGTATTTACCATCTGTAGGATTCTTTAACTGATTACAGCATCTATAATACTGAGTTATAACACACTGGGTTAAACTGTATTACTATCTGTTGCCTGTCTGCCCTTCTTATCCCGCCTTCAATTAATACCACGTACGCTTATTTTTTTTCTTCTTTTCAGTCCCTCTAGCCACTCTGCAGTCCCATAGAAGCAGTGCATGCCAGAAATAACTCCATAATAAGTGTTGAGAGCTGCAGGAACTTGCATCCTATGTTTTTATCCTGAAGTGTATGCTCACCCAGTAATTAAGACCACTGACTAAAATCACTGTAAGACTTATCCAAAGTGGCATGCACACTACTCGGACACCTCGCGTGTATAACTATCAACCCCTAGTTAAATGCTGTCTTCCTTAAGATGCTCACTTCTGACCCTCGTATGCTATTGGGCTTCCCTGTGAAATTGTAGAAATATGTATTTCTCATTCTGTAAGGATTTCTGATTATTCCCTCTAACTAGCATCTCTAGCTATTAACCTGCACTGAGCTAGAAGGTGTGCTGAACAGCATTAATTCCTGGTGCAAACTATTGAAATAAATTACCTACTTCCATTTTTGGTGCATGCTAACTGATTGTTTTCTTGAGACAAGGACATCCATCTGCCTTGTGGTTAAGCCTGCTCCATTCACCATCACTATGCTCAGGCTCACTCCACTCCCCTACGCTAATCCCATTCCCACCCAACCCCTCTTTCCTTAAATTTATACTCTTTAAACCACACCCACCACTTTACATGGTCCATGGTCTCAATTAAGTATTACTAACTCCCTTGCCCAATCCTCATCTCATTTTCCATATCCTTCTCAAACCACTGCCTAAACTATCTAGCTTTAAATTAACTGATTAACAAAAAACTAGCTATAGATTATTCACCACAACTTAGAGTACTCAAACACTTATTCTTAGTAGTTAGCTATAGTCACCTTAAATCCTACAACTGTAATCTCACTTCTCTAGCCTAAACAACAAAGCTACAACATGCTCCTCTTACATTCTCAACTGTTACTTTACTTACACATATTACCTCCTATCACCACACTAAGCCAATATCAGCTCCTCACCATATCGCAACTACTGGACATACTACAAAACCTACTTCACTCAAACACTGCATGCACCCAGCTCTATTTCACATGCAACCTGTCACCACATTGTATGAAAAATCCAGCCATGCTAACACCGAAATAAACCATCTTTACTATACGATACGTACTTCAACAAAATCATAAAACTACATATACATGTTGCATACAGACTGTCACTCAGTGGAGACATACACCCAGATCCTGGATCTCCAAATCCTCCTTTCAACCTTCTGAAGACAAATACACCTCACAATCTACTTTACCTCTCCAGAAATGCTACTGATCTGCTAATACTAAACATTAATATTCGAAGTATATCAAGTCCTTGACTTCCATGCTAATCTTTCCCTCTACTCAACAGATGTAGATGTTTCTAACTGAAACATGGCTAAAACCTGGCATTTCCAAGAATGAAATTACTGCTCCTGGCTATAATTTACTACGCAAAGACTGAATAAACAAAAAGGGAGTAGGTATTGAAATATTATTTAAAGACCAACTTAATGTTGCAACATTAGACATACCAACTTCAGCCCTAGGTACCGCCAAAATTTTACTCTCTAGCCTAAAAATTAACCGTATAAAAACTAGCTATATAACTGGATGCTACTTCCCACCTGGTAATATATCCACCCTTGAGAACTTGCTCCACTGGGGCATTAGAGACACTCCCTCAAGAAACCATTATTCTAGGAGACTTCAACATTGACTGGACACCATGTAATTCAACTATACCCAATATATCCATATCAACCTCCATGGATTCACTCAGCTAATCCAGTCTCCTACTAGAACTGACAAATCAACAAACCGTCTATCCAGGACTGGATACTGTCAAACAAACCATCCCAAATATATCAGTCTGGCTTGCCTACCTGACAACCTGAGTGACCACTTGCCTACCTATATAATTAGACACCATCAAACTCTAGAAAAAACTACCAACAAATATGTAACAAAAAGAATTTCATCCCATCTAACTTCATCTCAGCACTAAAAGCCTGTAATTGGAATCCCATCAAGCAACTCAATCTTAATGAAGCTGTTAGGTACTTCAACTCCACATTCTTGAACATACTAAACTCCCATGCTCCACCTAGAACCATTAGAACATACTAAACTCCCATGCTCCACCTGGAACCATTAGAACATACTAAACTCCCATGCTCCACCTGGAACCATTAGAACATACTAAACTCCCATGCTCCACCTCCAGACATTAGAAAACTAAAACCTCCATGCTCACAGAGAACCATTAGAACATACTAAACTCCCATGCTCCACCTGGAACCATTAGAATTAAGTCTAACTATGTACCCTAGTTAATAAAGAAACCAGATATCTCCTTCAGGCAAAAGATAAAGCTTGGTCCAACTTGCACAAAGCAAAAACAATAAACTCAAAACAAACATACCTGGAACTCAGAAACAAAACAAAAAAAAAAGATCACAACAGACCAAATAAACTTCTATCATAACATACAAATGAAACATCAGCATAATTCTCAAAGACCGCTGACCTCAATAAAACACAAACACCTTACTAATGAAAACAGATTTACTTTTCAAAATGTCTCTGTAAACTTGATTAAAAAATTAATCAAAGCTGAAACCAACCACACAGGCTGCAGATGAACTCCAACCCAATTAACAAATTGCCACCCCATAACAGCTGTATCAAAAATGAAAGGTGTATTATTTCCATACAAATTATGGAACACCTGAGCACACACACTGCTCACTCACTAACGCCGACGGAATCAGGCCTTACCACAGCACACAACCTGATGTACAATACATTTCAGCCTAGAACTTTTTCCTTTCCAAGGTCTCTTCTCTGTAACCATAAATATAAAACCTCTGTGAAAACTAAATCTTAGCCAATCTACTATTATATGGTTTCAAAGTTACCCAACAGGAAGACAGCAGACCGTTAAATGGCACCAGAAGCATTAATAACATTAATAATTAATTAATAACATTAGTGGTTCCCATGGCTCCATTCTCGAACAACCTTCATAGCATACCAATCCTGACCTCTCATTAAATATTAAATCCAATAACAAAACTATCATATCTCCTGCTACCCACACAAAGCTTCTTGGGGTTGTGATGGACTGTAACGTGAAATTCAATATCCATCTCTCTCACCATAAAGTCCATAAAAAACTATGTACTCTGTATAGAAATAAACTGCTGCTATCTTTAGTTTATTTGCAGGAGTGTACGATAGATCCTGGATTATTTTGATACTGTGTAATGCTTTTATTATGTCTATCTTTCTTCGTATTCTTGCTTATCTGTTCCCTCTTCGATACTCTTAACAGTGACACCGTTTGCATTAGTTACTTTATAGTTTTCTCTATTTGATGCCTCCATGATGGCACTTGATTTCTTTCCTTCCTTTCCCTTATTGTTCTGTGTTTTTTGTGGTAAGACTATCTGTTATTAATTTAGCTGCACACTAATATATCCTATTTACTTCTGTTATTTCAATTAATTTCTGTTAATAGTCTTGATTACTGTGTTTTATCAGACTTCTAACATTTTGGGTCTTATTGACTTTCTATTTTTTTCATCAATCTTATGTCAATACATCTCAATTAAATTCAGCAACTCTTCCAAGAGTTCATTTTCTTCTAAACTGAGGACACATTCTTTGATCCTTTTTTTTTTGCTGTGGGCATTCTAAAGAAAGTTCCAGAACATCTTCCAGTGACATTCTCTTCAGATGCATCCTGCATCAACTCCTTGGCCTATCATCAACAGCATTGGCTGCATCAGACTTACCATTGTTTCCTGCTCCTTCCATTGCTGTGCAACTCCCACTGAATTGTTGTACTGGTTTCTACTGAAGGCCCCAAGTGTCTTCATGTGGCAAGTGATGAGATGCTTCTTATTCCATGTGTTTCTCCTTAATTTGGGGACCTGTTGTTCCACCATGTTGTGATGTTAACAGAGTTGGATTTTCAACACTAAATCCTTCTTTTTGTAGGTAATCCACAAATTCAGTTTCTATTTCTTTAACTTCTCCATTACTAATCCTCTTTTCCACTTCCCCTTTGTTTTCTTATGTTTTGTATTGTGAAACTGCCCATATCCAGATGCCTTTGCCTGTTTTCCTCTTCAAATACCTTTGGTGCTGTTTCTCTGTATTGATTCATTTTGCTTTCGCCTTTGCATAAATATTGTACCATATTACGTATCTTTTTTTCTTTCCTATCTCCATATTTCTTAGGAAAATGACTCCCACTCCACCTGCTTCTCATTGCTTTGGGGACTAATGGTTCTATCATGCTGTGACATAATTTGTTTTAGACTTTCTACACAATCCTTCACGTCACAGGTTTTCCATAACTTCAGCTTCTATTTGTTCAACTTCTACTTTACTAATCTTCTATTTTACATTCCCCTTTGTGACCTTATATTTTGTATTAAGAAATTTCCATATTTGGGTGTCTTTGCCTGCATTTCTCTCCAAATATCTGTGGAGATGCTTTTTCTGTGCTGATTAGATTGGCTTTCTCCTTGCATGACTATTGCACCATATCAGATGTCTCTTTCTTTCCCATGTCCATGTTTCTTTTTTTACATTTTGGTCTGTATATTTTTGTACTTCCTATGTTGCTTTTTCCAAGCAGCCCAAAGTTTCTTTGTCTATATAACGTTTTCCATGGATCTGTTGTATTAATGAACACAAATCTGTATTTGAAGCTTTGGACAGTTTTTCTTGTGCAAGTATTTTTCTTTACTCTAATTTCTCTCAATCTTTTTGAATAACTTCTATCTGGAAATTTTGGGCTTCTTGCATAATACTAACAATACATAATTTTTTCCATATCCTCAGTAGTCAACATTGTCATCTTCATGGCTCTTTTTTGGCCTGTCAGATTTTTTTTTGTGGACCAATATTTCTTTCTACAATGGGCCCTGAACCTGGCCTAACCCCGTTGTAGTAATGTTTGTGTCTTGAGGGATTATACACCATCATTTTTTTCGAGTCCTGGAATCAGTATGCATACCAGGATTTGGCACTTTTTTATCCTAGGACTTTTGTGCACCCAGCTGTCTCTTTTTATTTTTTAACCTACCTCTGTCCATGATATATGCAACATAAAATACAGTCTA
This sequence comes from Protopterus annectens, assembly GCF_019279795.1. NCBI lineage: Eukaryota > Metazoa > Chordata > Ceratodontiformes > Protopteridae > Protopterus > Protopterus annectens. The sequence continues at coordinate 434,420,720 of NC_056743.1, forward strand.
TATATCAGCATTGTCTTGGTGAGATTTTGTGAAAACAAGGTCCACCAGGAAAATGTCTTCAAGAGTTGAGGATGAATTCAGTTCCAGCAATACTATTCTCCCTCTCTTTCTGATTTTATCACCTGTCCATTCAGACCCCACACCTGGCAGTACAGCACTGAGGCTGTGGTCACAGATCCCACAACTGACAGTACAGCACTGAGGCTGTGGTGACCACAGATCCCACACCTGACAGTACAGCACTTGGGCTGTAATCACAGATCCCGCATCTCACAGTACAATATCAGGATTGTGACCACAGATCCCATTCATGATAATACAACATCAGGGCTGAGACCACAAATGCCACACCTCACAGTACAGTGCTGAGGTGAGACCACAGATCCCACACCTGACAGTATAGCACTGTAGCTGCGCTCACAGATCCTACACCTCACAATACAATATCAAGGCTTTGACCACAGCTCTTACCCCTTGCAGTATTGCACTGGTGCTGAGAATGAGTGTCACACACCATAGTGAAGAGAATATACATCAGAATCACAAATCCTAAGAGCATAGGAAATGCAAGGCAACTGAATTTTGCATCCATTTACAACTTGCCAGAACCCACCCTCAAACTGAACATCCTCTCTGGAGGAGGGCCAGGCCAGTAAAGCCAGGACTGAATTTTTCTATACCCATCTAACTGTGCAGTTCCTGATTGAAGGAAGATAATGCATCTCACACTGCTTAATTTGCAGTGGGAGTCTATTCCAGAGGTGGGGGAGGAGGAGGTTTGTAATGAACCTCTCTCTCCACTTTTTTTGCATTTATTTGCCAGTGAATATTTTAGATGCCTCAATCTGGTATTAGAGGAACTATTCAATTTGTGGAGATCCACCAACTGACATTATAGTAATGGTAGCTTGTGATCACAAATCCTTACCCAGCTGCTCAATATACGACTGCAGATCCTTCATCTGAGTGTGTAACATATGGGCTATGACTGAAGACCCTGCAGTGTTGCAACTACAGACGTCACAAGTATGGTTTTCAAGATTTGACAACCAATCCCATGTCTGAGTGTAGAGAATGGACATGATCAGAGTCCCCACACCTGACAGGTCAGTGAGTGAACAATGTGATCACAGTCCCCACACCTGACAGGTCAGTGAGTGAACAATGTGATCACAGTCCCCACACCTGACAGGTCAGTGAGTGAACAATGTGATCGCAGTTGCCACACTTGACAGGTCAGTAAGTGAACAGTATGATTACAGTCCCCACACCTGACAGGTCAGTAAGTGAACAATGTGATCTCAGTTCCCACAACTGACAGTTCAGTAAGTGAACAATATGATCCGATTCCCCACAACTGACAGTTCAGTATGGGGACCGCGTGACTTCAGATCCCACATGGCTCACTGTGGGGACATTTTGACCAAAGATCTTACACCTGAGTGCACATTTTAAGTACTGTCTACAGATCTCACATGTAGCACTATGGTATTAAATCTTTACAAATATCACACTTGAATGTAGAGCACAGACAATCTAATCTCAGGTCCCACACCTGACAGCAGGGCATAAGGGTTGTAACTAAAAGTTACATACCTGACAGTACAGTATACTGTTTGTGACTAAAAATCACATACGTGACACTACAACATGAGGGCTTAAATTACAGATCCCACACCTCACAGTACAACAAAGCTGTTGAGACCAGAGATTCTTACAGCAGACACTTTCGCGTGGATAAAGTATACAGATTCCATACCTCACAATACAGAGGACACATTTTGACCATAGCTCCCACATCTGCTGTCCTATGCTGTTCTTTAGCAGTCAAAGAATCCGTTAGACCTGCTCATTTGTGGTCCCATTCACTGGTTTCCCTTCTGGATACATTTCATAAGCAAGTAAGGAAGTTGTAATGAACAGCACATTGACAAGACTGTCTCATATCAGGTCCTTACTCAATGCGGCTTGGTTTTAAGTGAAGTGATTAGGACTGCAAAAGTGTTATTGCAAATGTAATAAAAATATTTCTTCTCTTTACAGGTGGGCTCCAGTTGCCTGAAGAAAATGAAAGCATCATCTTTGCAACAGTGCAGCTTTTAGGCTTCAGTAATTCTATCTGCAATCCTATCATATATGTGGCACTGAATGAAAACTATAAGAAAGGTTTGCACACCACTCTGTATTGGAGGGGACACAGAAGTCGAAGAAAGGTTGGAATATCTGCTGTTGAGACACGAAATATGGGACAAGGAACGGACCAGAGCCTGCTAGCTGCAAGACAGTCCTCCAATGCAGAACCATTCTTGGCTTGGGACTCCGACCCTATACAGAGCCGGGTGTTTCCACCTGTCAATCTCTTTCGAACAGCTCCAAAACAGAACATTCCTCTTCTGCTAACAGTGACTGACCCTGTTGTGTCCCAAGCACTAGAATGAAATGTGATCAGATTCCCTTTTTTTCTTATACATGTGGTGATTTCCAGAGCCCAAACGAGTTTCAATGACACCTCTTTGCAATTAACTGAGCCACAATGCTGCAGTCTGCAGCCTATAGAAAACACAGAGCAAGCAGCATCTCAATAGGTGCAGCAGATGTGTATACAGAGTGCTGCTCTAATGCAACTTTTCCTGTCCAGGGCACTTGGCACACCACATCACTGAGTGTACTTTTATATCATGCCTTGAAGTAATATGAAGTTGACTCTAATAACCTGGCCTGCCTCCTTTAATTAGTCAGCATGGAAGTTGCAGCTCACTGCTGGTCATTAAATCCTCTGGTGCTTTGTTACATGGCTAACTCTAATACTGTTGGCTTAACATAGCACTGTAACAAAGTATGTCACAGTGCAACAGAAACCTAGGCCACCCTTCCAGAAAGTTGTATATCTGGAAGGATCTGTGGTACAATATGCTGACAATCCCACAAGTAGGCCTTTTTTAACACCTTCATGTGAATTATCACTTGTGACAGGCACATTTGCATTTATATAAAAGTAATCAAACTGTATTAAGTTCATGTTTACAAACATTATACCTCACATATATTGCTATTTATCATACAACCTAAGCACCATTACATAAATTGTTCAATTCCTGCCTTTTATAAACAAGAAACATCTTTATTAAAGCATCACTTATGACATAGGCAATCATACAGTTATATAAATGAAAACAAACCACACCGACACAATCCTAGTTGCAAACATTTTACATCACAAACCATACTGACACACACTATGCAGTGCTTATAATCTATTCAATCATTCAGTCATACATTACATAGCTCCTTTAAGTTCTGCCTTCTTTTAAACCTCATTCTTCCCTGTATGTATCATTACCACAATTCCCATTTTTCCTATGTAGTTTCCTCTTACCCTTTTCTAAAGATCTCAGTTCCAGTTGTTTTATCTCTGTTACTATATTCACTACTTCTAGCATAATTGGTTTAAATTTTGTTTTCCATTTTCTAGTAATTGCTTTTTTGGCAGCCACCATAATTAGAGCAAGGCCTTACCATGTCTACGCAGTTCCGATTCTGTATCATAGCTTAGAAAAATCATCTCCCTCATCACACTAATCTGCTTCATCATTATTTCCAACAGTGCGTCCTGCAGGGAATCCTTAGTCTTCCAACCCACTACATTCCCAAAACATGTTCCCAATTGGCTCTTTCTTCCCTGTCACACCTCTAGCATTTGCTGTCTACCTGAGGAAAAATTATCTGGAGTCTACTTTGGTATAAAAATATCTATGTAAACATTTCCAGACAAACATCCTAAATCTTCTAGATTTTGTTGCATATTTGGGAGACATACATATATCCTCCCATTGCGTCATTGTGAATTGCTTATCCATTTTCTGTTCCCAGTCCTTTCTAACCCCTTCTGATGGATTCTTACAGTTATCATGCAATATTTTACATGCTGTCCTAATTATTCCTTTTTTAATGGCAGCATCTGTTCTAGATTCTACTAAAAACTCTACCAATGCTGGTATTTCATTTAGGACACCCCTATTTTTTCTTTTTGGCTATACTCTGATATCAATCCTTGATGGGGAAGGCAATTACTAACCTGCAGTCCAAATAAATTCTTGGCGCTTTCCCATTTTATCATCTTTCCCTCTCTATAACACCTTGGTTCCTTTGCCAGTTTTCTCCAATAAATTCCAACCCCCTGTTGTGTCTCTCCCTATTAGCAGAATCTCCTTTTTCCATTCACATGTTGGCAAAGGTCTTAAGATACTTTCTGCTACTTTATGGATATAATCTTCTGTATGATTATTGCTATTTTCCTTAAAGGCCTGCATTCAAAATCCCAGTCTCTCCTTGTTTCTTGAGCTTCCCACCATTTCATAATCATCCCTTTCCACTTTGAATTATAGGTTTCTGCTTGTGCTATGTATAGATGCCTTAACTGTGTAGCTCTAAACTATCCCTTCATTTTTGGTAATCCCAATTCGCCCTGTTCTACCGGAAGAATCAGCTTATCCCACTTGACTGTTGCCGTCTTCCCCTCCCAGATAAAGTCCTTCAGCTCTTTATTAGTTGCTATCTACAACTTCTCCTCTCGTTGATAAAAATACGTCTGACCTGTGTATAAGACTAAAGGGACTAAAAACATTTTAACTGCTTGAATCTTATCCGTATCCATATAACAAAGCTTCCATTTTCTCTGTTTTTGTATTATACTTAGTTTAGTCTCTTCCCACATACCCTTAGCTGCCAGACCAGAATCATTTTAATCCCTACTCCTAAATACTTCATTTTATCATGTCCCCACAAATATGAATATTGCTGAACCAATTCATGCGTGGGTACATAATTTAGCATTATTGCCTTTGTTCTACCTTCATTAATTTTGTATCTCGAAGAGATTCGATACTGTCTCAAAATGTTCCACAACACTGTAATGTCGCTTTCTGTTTTTTTCAGGTATAAGATAATCTCATCTGCAAAATCTCACAGGTAGGCTTTGATAATTATAACAATGCAGTGCTCTCTCACATGGAAACAAAGAAGTGTTGTCAGGGAAGGCTACTCTAGTTCAACCCAGGCTGCTCTTTTCTTGTATATTTTCATTTTCAATTGAAGCTCCTCTCTGTGATGGCCTCCCCCCCAATAATTTCAGTATTCCACTAGAGAACCACCACTGCTTCCACTCATAATCCCATCTGCTGCATCTAAAGGATGTTTAGCTGCTCACTATCATTTCTGAGATGAAAAACTTCTTTATACAATTACCCATTCAGCTTTGTTGTCCCTTATTCTAAATTATCTTCAGAAATACCTACTGTTACCTTTTCATTTATGAGGTGCTTAACATCTTTACTGTTTGCTGTGTTTCTTCTCTTTTTACTATTAATTATTTATACTTAGTCCACATGCAGTGTTCAGATAAACCTTCTCTACACTGTTTCTAGTCTTTGCCTCGTGTCTAAAGTGAGTCTTGGCAGCATTACATGGTTTTCCAGATATGCCTTTGTTGTCGGCACCGACAGCAACATTACTTTTTCCTACTAATGACACTCCTTTAAGTGAATTCCAGCAACCTGTTTACCCTTCAAATTGCTGTGTCATTTGGATAAACGCCTTTGGCTCATCCTTTGTCATCTCCAGATTATCTCATTCTAGCTTGTTTTTTCAGTATCACTCTGTCAGTCCTATATGTTGTTCCTGGCTTTATATAGGTTCATAGATTAGTACTAAGCTACCTGCTGGGTCATTTTAAGACAAGCAAAAACACACGCACCTCACAAACTTGGTAATAAGACAACAAATGAAGGAAAACCAAGTCCATGATCCACTCCAAAGGAAATTAGCGCTTTTGTTTCCCTCACAAACGCCTGGCTGGTCGCTGATGTATTCGCTCTAGGTTTATAATATTAACTTGCATACTGCAGGAATATTTGTTTTTGATACTGCTTGTTATAGTCTGCAGCTGTTATAGAGCTTTTGATTAGTTTTTGTGTCTCCAGAAGTGATTTTGAATATCTCCTGGTGACATTGCTCTCTTTTATATGGTTGTATATAGCTTTTACTGTTTATCTGATTAGTTTTTTGTGTCTCCTGAATTGATTAGAATATCTCCTGGCGACATTGCTTTCTTTTCACATGGTTGTATATAACTTTTACTGTTTATTGATAGAGCAAGTTGATCACTCGTTTGCAAAGTAGGCCTGCTGAGTTCAGATGTGTTTTACCCACATTAATAGAATCTATAGCACCAGGATATTGTATTATTGTCTGCTTTACTTGACTGTATTGTGCTTATGTTTCTTTCTTTTACCTGCTTACTACTTCTTTTAGGTAATAAGGTGTTGTTACTATTATTTTGTTACTAACTCTACTCATCTCTACCTCCTACCTCCAGCTTTTGCCCTGTATTTTTCCCTTGGGACCTCGCCTGGGTGGATACATACTCTCAACTAAAGTTACCTACTCTATCCACACTTTTGCCTAGGAAATATACTGCTCTGCTGCCTCAATCCCCATTTTGGAAATTGGAACAGAGTCTCCCAGTGGAAACTGAGAAAGTATGTCCATCTGTTGCTACTTGGGCTTCTACATATTTTAATTCCTGCTTGTTAGTTTTTGTAAGCTATCTCCCTGCCAGGACAGCCAGCAGCCTAAACCCTTCTTATTTCTCCCTCTCCATTCTCTCTCCCAACTTTATCTGAGTTTTCCAGCTCTTCCTTATTCCATCCTATTCAGTCCCAAGTCCTTCCTAGTGGGCCTAGTACATTTCTGCATTTGGCCACTACAGGGCGTCCCCTCCTCATTGTCATTACTTTTCTTCACTCTTTTCTTGCTTTTTCTCTGCATTTACTTGCACTCCCCACTTTCTCACCCATACTTTTGCCCACTTTACCTATTAAATATTGAACCCTTCTTACCCTGCTACAACTTACTCTCCTGAAACCTATGCTCCACTGACTGATTGGCTCTCGATCCTCTCCTGGTGTCTTCCCGCTCTGTTCACCCTTCGGGCTCACTCCGCTCCCCTACCCTACCCCCAAATCCCACCCGCCCCCAGTACCTCTAGCTATATCCCTCTTGTTACCACACCCACTTCCTCCCTACACCAATCACCCACAACTCCCTAGACACACCCCCTATCAGCCTATTACCCAATTGTAACCACACCTACAGCTATTCTATAATAATACACTTCAATTCTAAACTCACACCCACTTAACTACCTTTCCCTCTAGCACCACTCTTACTAACTCTTTACTCCACTCGACCTTGTTAAACTTTTTCTTCTTCCCACTGTGCAATAAACTTACAACATATATAAGATAACTGTAACACTTAACACCAAGTAACCTTTTCAACATGCCTTTAAATCCCCCATCCATCTTTATTTTACTATTACTATCTCTTAAGTTATCATATCTTTATTACCTCACCCAACCTCCTACTTCTTACCATTCACAACTTTATCACACAACCTACCACCTGAACTCCCCTCTCTCACCCTTACATTCTCCTATTTCTCCCCATCTATACCCAATAACACAGCTTCTAACCTTCTCATTCAAAGTTTTCTCCTCACAGAAAAACCCTATCCCCATAGTAACTAAAGACCCCTTGACCATCACAACAGATCCTAATCATTTTCTTACTCTACTCAATTACCTTTCTAACCCAATCTTTCATCTCATTACCAGTCTTTTATCTGGTGACATCCATCCCAACCCTGGCCCCTCCACCTCTTCCTCCTCACACAGGCCTATATTATTTACTTCTCTAAACTCACAAAGTATTGTCAATAAAGTCCCTACCCTCCATGCATGGCTCATGTATAACAAACCTGACATACTATCTATTTCAGAAACATGGTTAAAACCCTCTATAAAAGACTCTGAAATAACTCCACCCAGCTATTCAATCATTAGAAAAGACAGGACCCAGAAAAAAGGTGGTGGAGTTGCTCTCCTATATTCTTCTTCCTTGCTAGTTACCCCCTACAACAAACCTACTCCAAAATTTAACAACGCTGAAGTACTCCTCACTCTCCTACAAGTTAATAAGCACAAACACATCTGTCTAGCATCCCACTACATCCCCCCAGGGGACAATATTTCCACACTTGAAAACATCCTCTCATGGCTCTCTAACAATATCAGCAATGAAACCATAATCTTAGGAGATGTAAACATCAACTGGGCCTCCATCCAGTCTTCAACCAACCCTCTTAATATCAACCTATATAACTTTTCCCAGCTAATCAACACAATAACACACCCATCAAAACCCTCTTGTGGCACCATCCTTGACTGGATTCTAGTGTCACATCCCCACTATTTCTCAGACAGTGGTACTCTTCCTGACCCTCTTAGCAATCACTTGCCTATTTTCACTCGCCGACTCCTCTGTATCTCTTACCGCACCCATAATTACATCACTACCCGCAATGACAAAAACTTTAACCCATCAACCTTCATATATTCTCTGAAAGCAATTAATTGGAACAATCTAAAGTCACTACCTTTAGAAGATGCAGTTGCTCACTTCAACTCTACCTTCTTAGAAATACTTGATTCCCAAGCCCCTCTAAGAACAAAAAGAATAAAAACAAATTCTGCCCTCTGGCTAACCAAAACCGCACTATCAATCATGCGCCTTAGAGACAAAGCCTGGGGACTCTATCTGAGAAATATGACCCCAGAACAACATATTGCGTACAAAACCCTTCGAAATAAAGTAAAAAAGCTTATAATCTCTGACAGACAAAAATACATCTTCACACTCCAAAACAACAATAAAACTAACCCTCAAAGATTCTGGAAGGGGATCTCTACCCTCCTTAACCCCAGCAAACCACACACCCCAACCCCAGACCCAAATAGCCCAGACTTAGATCTAGCTACACAGTTCAACTCCTTTTTCATTGACTCTATTAGCAAACTCGCATCCTCCTTCACATGCCCCACCTCATTATCTAATACACCCCCACCCTCTCCTGCAAACAACCCTCCCCTCATTACCACTTCCTCCTCATTCTCATCTTCTCACTGTCTATCTTCCACCTCATCCACTACTCTAACCCCCTCTTCACCCATATCTTCCTCAGATTCTCTCTCTCCCCACTCTTCTCTATTCTCATTTAAACCTATATCCACTTCCACTATAAAGAAACTCCTTCAGAAACTGAAGCCATGTACCAACGCTCCTGACAACATTCCCTCTTACTTCCTAAGTATAGCCGCAGAAGCAATTGCCTATCCCATTAGCATTCTAATCAACCGCTCCATCCATGAATGCACAGTGCCCCTACTGTGGAAGCGAGCCTTTATCATCCCCCTCCATAAAGGAGGCAACAATTGCAACGTCAACAACTTCCGTCCTATTGCTATCCTGTCCCCCATATCTAAACTTCTGGAAAAGTGTATCCAGCTTCAACTCTTACCACATCTCTTAGATAACAACCTTTTAACCCCTACACAACACGGATTCAGGCCAAATCATAGCACTATGACAGCCCTCCTGTCCTTTCTTGAGACTGTTAATAGAGCACGCGATTCCGGCCACATCATCTCTACCTTACTACTTGACCTCTCCAAGGCCTTCGACACTATCTCACACAGCCTGCTCTTATCCAAACTGTCAGAACTTAACCTCTCTCCCTCCTCCATAAATTGGTTCTCCAGTTATTTATCAAATAGATACCAAGCTGTAATATGGAAGAAGGCCACTTCCTCTTTCCTTAGTACCCCCACTGGAGTTCCCCAAGGATCTATTCTTGGTCCCCTCCTCTTTAATATATTTATAAACGATTTCCACAAATCCATTCCATTTGCAAACATCATCCAATATGCAGATGATTCTACCATTATCTGCTCTGCCACCTCTTCCTCTCTGCTCCAAAAACTCACTCAGGAAGCTTTCTCAATTACTGAGCATTGGATGAAAATAAATCACTTAGCACTCAATGCCTCCAAAACAAAACTAATGGTATTTACCCCCTCCAAATCCACTTCCTTTGATATAAACTCTTTCTCAATTACCAGCCAAAATAACTCATCCTTGGAACTGGTATCTAAAACTAAGCTACTAGGTGTTCAAATTGACAACCAGCTTAATTTCAACTCCCATCTACAACTAAATATTAAAAAAGCTCATCAAAAACTAGGCATGCTCTACCGTCAGAATCAGTATCTTACTAGCTCCTCCAAAATCACTCTCGCTTCCTCCTTTCTCATCCCCTCTCTTCTCTACGGGGCTCCATTACTGACTAATCTTCAGACCTCTCTAAAAAAACAGCTTTCCTCCTGCTATAACAAAATTGCCAAATTTGCTAATAGCCACAGGTCCTCCACCCACCACTGTTCCTCTCTCCAAAAACTAAATTGGCTCGAGCTATCTAATCATCTCATCTATATACAGCTGACTTTAGCTCATAAGCTCATTCTCAACCCCTCTCTTTGTCCCTCCCGGTCTTCTACCTTCAAAATGCACCTACCAAATAGAGTCTTAAGGTCCAACAATCAAAACCTACTAGAAGTTCATAAACCATCTTATCCCCCAGGTAAACACTTACTATCCTTTAACCTTTCCCGTCTCTGGAACTCACTCCCACCATCCATTCGTACCACCTCTAACCACTACATGTTCAAAAAATCTCTTCATACACATCTAAGGTCCCAATGGGATTGTTCTTGCTCCCACCCCTCATAAATATATGACATCTTAACCTCCTTTATGCTTATGATACTTAACTTTACCTAACAAAGCTTGTGTTCCTTCAGAATAACTACTCTGTAATGTAATGTTATGTTCCTTCTGAATAACTACTCTGTTATGTAAATCACGTTACTGTCTCAGCTCACTTACTTTACATTAATCCTCATTGATTGTATTGTTTGAATGCTTCTTGAATTTTTGAGCTTAAATGTTTTATCTACTACTTTTGTATAATTATTATTAGTAATCTTGTGTATGTACCTAATTTTTGTCTGTACTGGAGCTTTTCTCCCCAGGACTCCATTGAAAACGGGTTCTTTTTGGCCCAATGGACTATCCTGGTAAACCAACTGCAAATAATAATAATAATAATAATAATAACTTCAGAATACACATGTACATTTACCCAACAGTCCTATATATTCTCTTTTGCCAATTAAGGGAAATTAGCAACCATACTCTTAAAGGTACATAGATACTTAATATGACATTATAACATGAATACTAACCATCTATATACAAAAAGTAAAACAATTCAAGTACAAAAACATTAAAAATGCACATAACTAATGTATAATAAAATCCGCTCTACGTCTATGAATAGAGCTGATCGATGTATAATCATTCAGTCCAGGATGAACTGTTGCATGGGACCGAAGCTGCCATCTCAATTCCTTTACCTCTAAAAGAAAAATCATTTAAAGGTCCCCCTCTCTCACCTATTTCTACTTGATCTATAATAAACTTGAAGGAATGTGTACCATGTTCTACTACATGTTTTGCCAAGGCATTATTTGTATTCCTTTTAGATATATCATAATAGGGTTGGTAAACACAGGTTCTAAGGGTTTTTTTTTTGTTCTTCCTGTATAAAAACATTGACATTCTGTGCATACAGCTAAATAAACAACCTCCCTGCTGTTGCAATTATATTTTTGTATAATACATGTATACCATAATTAGGTACAACTATCGCCTTCATTTCTAATATATATTTACACTGGACAATGTCTACATTTATTCATTTTTCCTTCAAGTCTTGGATACTTCACTTTTTCCAACATGTTTTTTTATATTTACATCCTTTTTGTATGTAATCTGTGGGCATCTTCTTACTATATTCAAGTACTCAGGTTCTATCTTGAATGCATCCCAATATTTTTTAATAATCTCACCTATTTCTACAAATTGTTTATTATATGTTATCACCATGTCCTTACTAAAATCTGTGATGTCACTATTGTTCACATGAATATTATTGCCCATGATGTTTTGTTTTTCCTAATAGAGGACAAAAAATGTCCTCTGGCTCTTTTCCGTATTACTTCCCCTAGAATATTAAGGAATGTCTCTGGATATCCCCTTCTAATAAACATGTTCTTCAAAACATTAATCTGTGCTAAAAATTCATCTGTGTTGGTAACCATTCTTGCAATTCAAACAACTTGGCCTTTTACTACTGATTTCTTTGCTGTAGGGCATGCCAACTATTAAAATGTAGTAATGTATTTTAATAGGTTGGCTTTCTATATATTGTTGAATTAAAGCCACCTACTGTTCGATCCTTAAAATAGTAATATCCAAGTAGTTTAGAAAAAAGTCTCCAATATTAATAGTAAATTCCAGAAACTCAGTTGTGTTATTCATATAGGTAAAAAAAACTCTTCCAGGGCTTCCCTACTTCCATTCCAAAATATTATGTCATCCAAATAATGACCATAGAAGGGCCAATGGTGTGAAAAAGGGCAGTGTAATATATATTCATTTTTTCCCAAAAAGCAAGGACAATGTTTGCAAATATGGGGGCACATGTTGCCCCCATAGCCACTCTTCTACATTGTTTAATTATTGTTTGAAGGTGATGAAATTATCCAGAACTAGTTTCATCAAAGTTCTAATAGTCAATATTCTATCATGATTTAAACGTGAGTATTGACAAAGATAAGAATAAAAACCAATACCAACATCGTCTGGTATAACAGAAAAAGGTATCTGTCAGTCCTGACAAACAAAAGGTCCTCAGAATGTCATTATTAATTTTACCTAAAAATTCCATGAGTCCTTTAATACCCAAGTATGATCTTTAAGTATATGTTTTAGTTGATGATCAATGAATTTTGCTATTTAATAAGTCTTAGAGGCTCTAGCATCCACTATGGGTCTTAGTGGGGAGTCGCATAAATCCTTATGTATTTTTGGGACTCCAAAAATGGTTGGATTTCTGGGATTTTTTAACTACCAAGAAATTGTGTTCTTGCAGGGTAATCTGATCATTAAATATTATCTCTTCTAATATCACATCCACTTTTTGATATACAATGTTAATTTCGTTAAGCTTGTCTCTCTATATGTGTCAGTAAGCAGCATAGTAAATAATTTATTATAATCATTTAGATTCATAATGACCAGGCCACCACCTTTGTCCAGGTTCATGACCCTTAATTCAGTGTTGTCACAAATATTCTTTAACATGTCTTGTTCATCTCTGGTTAAATTAGACATATTGTCATACCCTTGCTGCTTTTTACAAAATTTTCTGAATATCATGTTCACATCATTTTTCAAATATCTGTACAACAGGATGTAATACAGGATTGAAAACACTTGCTTTTTTACAGACATTGCTATTGTCCACATGTCCAGTAGAATCTTTAAAATAAAACCCAAAATTCAATTTTCTTGTAAACAATTTTAAATTAATAAGGACTTCATCTAACCATGCATTACGAGCAGGGACAAACGACAAACCTTTCTCAAACAGATCAGCAACTAATCCCTCCATTTCAACATTACTGTAGTTATAAATGCTGAAATCCCCACAACTATTGCTTAATACAACATAAGTGGTAGCATTAACTACTTCTAATAGTTTAAGTTGTTGCTGCTGTGATTGTAGTCCCTGCCTCTCCCCTTCCTCCTCCCTCTCTGTGTAGGTTGGTACCTGTGGTCGTTGTAGTATGTTTCCCCTCTCTGGTTCCTCAGCCTCTTGGACCACATAGGAGGGGGATATTGTAAAGGGTCAGACCTGTCATCAACCCTATCAAAATCGCCATCATTGGTCTGCTGTGTCTGATGCATTTGCACTACACTAGCTCATTGCTGCCCCAGAGAGGACGGGGCTATGCTTTACCTAGATCAAAGTCCCTTTTGTCACAATTTAATTTCCTATTTTTCTTGTTTTTAAGTTCAATAATGGCATTGTCAGTCTTAGAAAAAAATGCTAAAATAATCTTGTTTTCTTACTTCAAACAATAAATCAGACTGAATACTGCAACTAACTTATGTATAGATTCCAGTAATACATTCATTTTCCTACTGTTGTCCTTCATTAAACACTGTAACAATTCACATACATGTCTGTTAAATAATTGAATCAGTTCCATGTGTAAAACAGAGTCCCTTACCAAACCAGTCGGAAATTTCCACATTCTACATCCTCTTGGGATCTGCTCAGTCCTAACGCACTCCCTTAAATAGTTATTTTATAGTTGCAACTTCCAAAATTGAAATAAAAGGTCCTTGAATTATTATAACTGGTCGTTTACAGTCCACAGATCATTTTCTGGAATTTCTGCTTCTCTGCCATTCCATTTCACCATCAAGCCACATTTGAAAAGTATTGCTGCCATTGTAGGACGTCCCGCCTATCCGGTTCGCATGATTGACCAGTTGATTCGAATTCTGTGTTCCCGATTGGGTAGCAGTGAGTACAGGCTGTCTCTGTGGTGATGTAATGCCGCTAAAGGTATTTTTCTGCTCCTTATTAATTTGAGCATGCTGATGCACCATCAATCCACCGGAATTCCTCGATTGCTGGAACTGCTGGGATAGTTGCTCAACTAGCAATGTTAAATTACCCACTGAACGGTGTAAAGTCACAAATGATGCTGACAGCATCTGTAGAGTGGGTAGATCAGTGTCTTTGGGTCCTTCCATATATTCCAAATTTAATTGCAACAGCAAGGGGGTGTTTATTTAGCTGTATGCACAGAATGTCAATGTTTTTATACAGAAAAAAACAAACAAACCCTTAGGACCTGCATTTACCAACACTATTATGGTATATCTAAAAGGAATACAAATAATGCCTTGGCAAAACATATAGTAGAGCATGGTACTCATTCCTCCAAGTTCGTTATTAGAAATCAAGTAGAAATAGGTGAAAGGGGGACCTTTAAATGATTTTTTAGAGGTAAAGGAATTGAAATGGCAGCTTCAGTCCCATGCAACAGTTCATCCTGGACTGAATGATTATACATCGATCAGCTCTATTCTTGAACTTAGAGCTGATTTTATTATACATTAGTTGTGTACATTTTTAATGCTTTTGTACTTGAATTGTTTTAATTTTGTATATAGATGGTCAGTATTCATATTGTTTGTCTTTTCAGCTTTTCCCGGTTAGGGGTCGCCACAGCGGAACTCCGGTCCGCTAATGATTGGCAGTATATTTTTATGGTGCCGAGTTGCCAGCCCGACGCAAAGGCATATTATGTACCTTTGAGTGTGATTACTAATTTCCCTTAACTGGCAAGAGAGAATGGTCAGAGGTGACCTTTGCCTAACATACAAGGCCATGTCAAACCCAGATTTGATGAATATGCTTCACCTCAAAAAATCTAGATCCGTCAGAGCCACATTATTACTTAAACTCGACTTCGGCTATTAATGTGGATTTACCTGGCAATTTTGGTTGACCTCATTTGTACTTGAATTGTTTTAATTTTGTATATAGATGGTTAGTATTCATATTGCTGGCCTTGTTCAAGAGAAATCTTGACCAATGGATGGGAGATCGCAGATATACCCCAGGGATTACCTCAGTGTCACTGCTCAACAGAGGCACAGAAAATAATGGGTATAGTTCCCCATACTAAAGGGGTGGCTTCAGCAAAGGCATTATGGGCTAGGCTTGTAAATGCCCTCGGGCAGATAGCCTAGTATGAACCTATGAACCTATGAACCTATATAGAACTGTTGGGTAAATGTACGTATGTATTCTGAAGAAGTTTCTATTTAACAAAACAAAAGCAGTAAATACATTTCCTTTGGAGTGGATCATGGACTTGGTTTTCCTTCACTTGTTGTTATTTTAAGCCTAGCTAATTAATATGAGAATCAAACACTGCACCTTGTGTTTGTAAGGTAAATATCTTGACCATTATGCCAACTTCCCTTTATGTGACCAAAAAATAATGCTTTGCACTTTCTGCATTCCTATCCAGGAGAGACACCAACTAGATGATGTGAAGAGCAGAGCTACTACTACCTCTGACAAATTAAGATTTACAGCTCTTCCACAGTAGAGTGATAACACCTTCACACTGACTACAGTTAGAGCTTATACTTTGTATTTAATCACTGTGCATCTCATGCCAATCAAGAGTAGACAGGGACCTGATACATTATAATGCAACAAACATGAATAACACAAGCCACAAAGCCCAGAGTCTCAGGATAGCCTTTTATTACACAGCTATGAAATACCAACTATATGTTATTTATATAGTTCATCCATTGCATCTCTGATTTTTGTCTCAAATTTCTTCCCCCCTCCCATAAGTTTTGATTTTCTGATAAGATATTGAGGATTATAGTCGGTCAATAATGCCAGAAATTAGAGATGTGTACTTATTCTTCAGATAATGCATGTTGAGTTCAATTAACTTAAGAGAATAAAACTAATATTTAAAAAAATGCTTCTGATTTCGGCATTTGTGGCACCCCCTCCACTGAGCAGAGAACTTGAGGCATATGATCTTATTTTAAGTGGATGGAACACTTGGCTGCATTCTTCATATGCCCACTCCTATTTCAGAAATGGGCACCAACATGCCTCCAGGATGAGCTTCAAATTTTATAGCATGTTCTATGCCAAAGAAGTATAAGCTTTCTAAGCAAGCTTCTGACCATCAAAGCATGAGTCAGACCATCGCAGCAGCTGCCTTTTCTGCTTTTTGCAAGGTTATGACATGAAACGTACCAGGATATCAGTCCCATGGCTGGTAATCAAAATCCAGGATAACACAAACAAGGAATGATGCAACCGCTCAAAAATATACAAGTTTATTATCAACTTGGATAATAAACCTGTATGTTTCTGAGTGGTCGTGTCATTCCTTGTTTGCGTTTTCTTGGATTTCTTTATTGTGGAAAGACACTTTTGGATGCTGCATCTGATTTTTTATCTTTACAAATGACAAAGAAGTGTGATCCCATCATTCAGGCCAAGATCAGGGATCCGGAAGGTATAAGATGAGGTGTCTGTAGCCTTGGTCTAAGCCTGCTATGACTTTTGGTTGTCAAAGTGTTTAAAAATCTAACAAGCACTCTTGTAGAACTATTTATAGAAATCGTTAGCCAGTGAGGAATTATTGGATCTCTGAAAAAATGGCTTTTGTTGTCTCCTAAGTCAAGGTGTATAGCACCAGTACAAACTACACCCCAGTTAGTCGTACAGTAGTGACAGTGAAGATAACGATGAGGATTCGGGCGGAATAGCTTGATGCCTTTTTAAAGGAGATTTGGCCTCAGAACCCAAGCCATCACTACTTCAGTGCCACCCCCAAAATAATCGGCCACTCATGAAGCCCTTAAGTGGGTTAAAGTCTCTTCTATTCTGCAGGCCATGAATAAATGTGTGCCACCATTCCTGCATTCTAAAACCACCCAGTCCTGCTCAACCACCAGAAAAGACCATCCAAATGCCAAGAGAGTCTGTCTTCCTATGGGTTGCCTGCAAAGTTCTCAGAGCATGTTCCCAAATGTACCCACAGCAAGAATTTCTAATTATTTCAGTAAGTGCCATTAGAAACTTGATTCTTCAGTTTTCCTCAACTTGCAGAGCCATAATCCCCAAAATGATTTCAGAACATTATAGAAAGGGATCACATCTTAAAATTCTTTGAACACCCTTCATAGTTTGTCCTTATCTGACAAAAAAGCTAAGTCAAAGGAGTTTTCTGCCTTAGTCACAGCCTGTTCTTGTAAAGGAGGTCTTACTGGCCACATCAAGGAGGAACACTGGAACTTCCATTTATTCCTCATCCACATTCTGGATCTACGTTTTCTTTGGTTTTCACACAAGTTATGTGACGTCACCATTAAAACCTTGATGTTATTGGTCCCTCGATGCTTTTGGATGAAGTCAGTAGATCTGAGGGCCTCTTACAGATATGAGTGTTTAGAAGGCACATTTGACGTTTCTGCAGTTTGCATTAGATGTACTGTATGCTTAGTATGTAATTCTGCTATTCATTGTTACGTCTGACCAAATATCTTTAAGTAAGTGTTTGCTATGGTAGTATTAGCTCTACATTGCAATGGCCACCTGATACTGTTTGGGTGACTGGTTGCTTCAGTGGTTCCTGAGAAGTTTCAAGAATTTGTTCTGAGGTAGGCTATGCCCTTGCTAGAACTACTAGAAGCAACCCTCAACTGGAAGACCTTTTGTCATCTTACATTACAGCAAATATAAATTGCTGGAGTGATTCTGGACTCTACTAAGATCACCCCTCAGAGAAGACTAAGTTGCTCAGGGATTTGGCCTCCTCCATAGCACTGAGGAGATTGGTTCATGCCTGCATTATGTTAGGTACACTGGGACTTATTTCAATATGTATTTACTTTATCATATTGGCTCAATATTTGTCAGTGATTCCCTTCTGGATTTGTTCCTTATTGTAGATCCCAGGCACCACTGCATAAATCACTAGTCCTTTATTTCCAACATGATGGCTTTTCACTTTCTCTCTCCCTTCCCGGAGTCTATTTATTTATTTATTTGTGGGTGGGCCTCATGATAGATGTATCTCTGAAAGGGTGAGGAACCCACGTTTGGCCTGCAATGTCACAGGGTTATTGAAATCAACTTGGAAGTCGGTTACACATCAGCCTTCCTGCTCTTGAGCTGCGTGCTGTGGAATTTCTGCTACAGATCAAGCCTGTTTTATTGTAACTGGACAGTCTGGTAGTACTGTGTCATCTAAACAAGCAAGTGGGCATGTGGTCCTTTTATATCTGCAAAGAGCCGGCAAGATCCTGAGAGTAGGCCAGTGATTAAGACATCTTCCTAGTTAGTGTCTGTATTCCAGGAGAACTGATAATCCCGCTAAATTACCATGAGTCACACCACCAGCTCTTCAGCTCCAAAAAGAAGAGTTCAAACTTCAGAATGCAAGTAGGGCACTCTAGAATTTAACCTGTTTATTCTCGGGGAAAATGCAGTTCATCCTGTTTTTGTTTTCTTTTCCCCTTCCAGATGAAGGTGTTGGTGAAAAATTACTCCACATTTTCTTCTAAGCCAAGGCCAAGATTAGTCTCATTAACATGCAAATACTGGCATCCCCTAAGACGGTTTTTATTTTTTGCTCCCAAGAGCTGACCTTCAGTTTTCTCAGGGCTTCTCCTCATCCACCAGGTCTACTAGTTCTGACCAATGTTCTCGGCCATAGCTCTCAAACTTTGAGCAAGAAATCTGGGCAAAGTCATAAATAAAAGTGGAACAGGCCCAAAAATAGGGACAATTTTTAAATATTGTTCTTACAAGCTTAGAAAGTTGATAGATTAACAGGTTGTATACTAGCATGCATTTTCTTCAGGATATGTAGTCTGAAACTCAAATGTCCATTGTTTTCTAACGTCATTCTTTAATGATTTGCTACTAATTTCCTGGAAAAACACAATTTTACTGAAAACTGACCATAAATCTGAGGCAAAAATCTGAAGATTCTGCAAAAAATCTGTTCAGTTGAGAGGTATGTAATCTGGGCTGATATGCTAATACTGACTTCCTGCAGCAGCATCACGTTGCTTCTCTGGAGTATTTCCTCTTACTGTGCACTGCCGTACTTGCCCCAGGGTGATAGTGTGCAATGGGATCTCTGGAATATCTTCTATTAGTTCATCTGTAACTCAACTGAAGTTGTACCCCCATGGATAATGCCACCTATGTGTCTCCAGTGCCATGATGATTCACCAATGATTGTGTGTGCCTGCATGACTGCAAAACTTGGGTATCTGGATCATAGACTGTGCTTTATCCACCCTATGCCAGTGTCACATGCAGACTTCTCCAAGTCAGTTATAAGTAAACAGCTGGAGGCTCTACTGTGTGACAGAATGATTGCCTCCATCACAAACCTTGGCTGCTGCTGTATGTGCTTTATTACCACTGGATATTCATAATACAATTGAAAAGGGTGTGGTGGACACTAAAAAGCCTTAAGCTTGACATATCAAAACAGCTAAATGGAGGGCATGGGTATCAATACACTGCTTTTATGTACATTGCATGGTCATGTCCAAAGAGCCAAATAATTTCTGAGAAAGTTAGGCAGATTTGAA
Organism: Protopterus annectens; assembly: GCF_019279795.1. Lineage (NCBI taxonomy): Eukaryota > Metazoa > Chordata > Ceratodontiformes > Protopteridae > Protopterus > Protopterus annectens. Next base: position 434,440,754 of record NC_056743.1, read on the forward strand.
TGGCTCCTCAGGCCCACATTACCTTCATTAAAGCATCCAAAATTTCTATTGTTTAACGTAACACAGTCTAATATTTGTCTAACTCAGGAAGGATTAGAAGCTGCATTATATGTGAAGTTATTGTTGATGGCTGGGAATAGAGCCTAGAAACCCCATTTACACAGTTAGCTATCTATGAGCACAAGCTCTGGTGTACTTCAAAAACAAAATCACAATTATTATTTACAGTTATTAAGGTTGTACTCATTGTGTCCTTTTTTTGTAATGATTCATATGTTGATAATGTTATTTACTGTTTGTGATGTTAATGTGTTCTTTTAATAAACATGGATTGGGAAAAAAAAGCTAAGTGAAACTGATAATTTGTTTGGTGGAAAATATGCTAATCCTTCTCAGGTTATGGATCTCTGGGTGTACATGGCCAACTTTAAGCATCTTTTTGATCTAGTCCTTATTTACTGTACTGTCAGAATATATTATTCTAATCTCAGAATATCATAAGTATCATAAACTACATGAAAGCAACACTTTGGCTCAGAGTAGATGAGTAGAAAAATATTCGAAGGAAAGCCTTCCTATATGACCCATAATGAAGAATTAGTCTCTATCTTGGGTCTTAAATTCATGATAAGCTGTTTCTGTTTGAATTAACAAGTTTAAGGTACTTTTCCTAGTGAATATGAATCTAAGGATTTATTTATATACTCATTTCACAGGAAAGTTCAATGCCCCACAAACAGTTTACAGGGCTTGTATGCAGCTGCTACAGATGTTGCTTGGATCACAGTTAATCAAGCTAGTATACAAGGGAGTGGCCACCAGGATATGCTGCCCTGAAGAACCAAACATTATTACATCCCTAAACTGCTGCCCATTGCCATCATTTGCAACACTGCTACAGCTCCTTTTACTGTACAAAAATTCAACTCTGTGAAACCTGAGAGAGACCGGGAGTCTATGCTGCCCTGAAGAACCAAACACTCTTAAATGTATGTTTCCTCACATAAAGGTTATTTTGAAAGCTGTATTATGATAATCCTTAACTTGCTAAATACAAACACCTGAGCCAGCAGCAGTCATGTTTTCCTCAATTTCTTCCTCCAATATTACAGTAGCCTGCACATGGTACTGGTTTATAGTTTTTCCTGTAGCCCCTTTAGTCATTTGGTCACCAGATGTCTTTTGAATTTTGTATCTTCCCTATAGACTCCCTTCGCAACTTAAATACATTTTGTTTCACTTTTTCCATCATTCTGTTTAACCACAACCCTCTTGCTATATAAATTTATTTAGACTCCCAGCTGCCCATACCAAGGCAGTCTCACTAATATCTAAAATAACAAGTGTTATCGCTTAATGGACAAATGAATTTACAACTAAGACGCTAACAGTTCAGAGCACTTGGTTGTCTTTTCTTGCACATACCTGTTATTTGTTTCTTCCAAATATCTGCCTAGCACCAACCTTTAGTTTTTTTCGTACTGATTCTCCTCCGGTTCCACCCCACTCCAAATATCTACCTCGTAACAGCCATTTGCTTTTTTCTTACTGGTTCTCCTCCGGTCCCGCCCCAACCCATGTCGTATGTGAGCTTACTTCTACTTCCAAACCAGTGGGTGCCATTTTTAAAATAGGTAGTTCTCCCCTTCTGGCCTCTGTGTGTTTGTCCACTTGCTGTAAGTGTATTTTCAACTATTTGTTTTGCGGTGTGATTGTACATCCTGTAAATTGATTTTTTTTCAACTGTCTGTTGTGCATTGTACAGATAATTGCTTTATGAGAATGATTTTGACTCGCTGTGCATACTTCTGCTTTTGAGTTGTTTAAAGTGTTCATCGTTTAGTAGTGTAACTTATTTTCTACTTGCTGTGCGTTATGCTTTGTGCGAATGTTTGCAGCTGCTCAGTGTGTACTTGTAAGCAAAATTACCGGCCTCAGAACTGTTGTAAATGATATCTGTTTGTCAGTAGATTCTGTATTCTGCTGAGCTGGAGTGTGTCTGTGTAGGTACTATCTCTCACTGTTTGTACCGGTGGCTGTGTATTTCCATTAAGTACAATTTAGGGAGTTGCTGACTTAGGTTTAGTGACACTGAATTTGACTTTTTTTTTTAACCTTAAGGTCCCTAGAGGTTTCTTGCAGCCAGTAATACATATTTCTTATATGTTGCAGTGATGCATATTTCTTATATGTTGCATTATATTGACTCCTACAACTGAAATAATAGTCTATAATTAATACTACTATGTTTATTTCGTGGATGATACTGCTCTTCTACAGTTGCTCTTTATTTTTCTTGTTTGTTGTAGCCAGTAATACATATTTCCTGTATGTTGCAGTAATACATATTTCTTAGATGTTGCATTATATTGATTCCTACAACTGAAATAATGGTCTACAAATAATACTACAATGTTTATTTAGTAGATGATACTGTTCTTCTACTCTTTATTTTTCTTCCTGTGTTTTCGTACCATTATCTTTCCCTCTTGCTCTTTTCCTTAGACCTAAGTTGCTGTGCTTTCCCAGTGTTCGCGACACTGCTACAGCTCCTTTTACTGTACAAAAATCCAACTCTGTGAAACCCAAAAGAGACTGGGAGTTTATGCTGCCCTGAAGAACCAAACACTCTTATATGTATGTTTCCCCACATAAAGGTCATTTTGAAAGCTGTATTGTGATAATCCTTAACTTGCTAAATACAAACACCTGAGCCAGCAGCAGTCATTTTTCCTCTATTTCTTCCTCCAATATTACAGTAGCTTGCACATGGTACTGGATTATAGTTTTCCCTCTAGTCCCTATAGTAATTTGGTCACCAGACATCTTTTGAATTTTATATCTTCCCTATAGACTCCCTTCCCAACTTAAATACATTTTGTTTCACTTTTTCCATCATTCTATTTAACCATAGCCCGATTACTAGAACAACATTTCAGAGTAATTGGTTGTCATTTCTTGCACATACCTGGAATTTTGTTATTCCTGCTTCGTTCGCCCTTCTCACTCCCTTCCCTACCATACCCCCCAGGCTTGTGACCTTTATACCTAACTAGCCACTCCCCTAAGCCTGTCTCTCACACCAACCTCTTCTATTTAGCCACTCCTTTTCTCACTCTCTCTTCAATCCACATCACCATCTACCTTCACTCCACATCACCTCACACAATGCCCAAATTGTACTATCACATTAGGATGATACCCCTACCTAATCCTCCCACTCTAACCACAACCTACATAAAGGATAGTCACGCTTAAATCCCTACTCACTCTTGTTTGTTTGTCTTTCGGCTTTTCTCAGGGGTCACCACAGCGGAACTCCGGTCCGCTAATGATTGGCAGTAGATTTTTACGTGCTGGCTTGCCAGGCCTAATGTACAACCTTCACCGAAGGAACACCCATTCACGCATGTCGCCACACAGAAGACGCTCTAACTGAGGATCAAACAGGCAATGTCTAACTGTGTACAGATACCTATTAGAACTTCACAACAATACAGCAACTCTTTGTGTAAGGGAAATGTGGCCCCTAACCTTTACATTAATAATAAGCCTAGCCATCATCTCATACTTAACCTCCTACCACTACACTAGCAATTCAAAATTTCAGACTAAATCTCCTACCAGCCCTACCCATTCTCAAGACAAACCAGCCTTCTCTGTAATATCTCCTTTCAACAACATCACAAATCTTGACCTTGCCACATTCAAAGTAACCTCACACCAATTAAACCACATTTCCTCAAAATATAACACGTCTGTAATCAAAAGCCTAAAAACTATAATCTAAATAGCATCCCGAATCCTCCTTAGTGGAGATGTGCACCCAAATCCTGGCCCTACAAACAATAACAGCTTCCCCCCGCTACCATATAAATAACATTCTAACCTCCCCCAGGAAATTAGCAGCTCTCCTTATACTCAACATAAACATAAGGAGCTTACTGAACAAAATCCCTGAGCTACATGCTACCCTGACCCTCTACTCACTCAACATAGTCCTCCTCACAGAGACCTGGCTAAAACCACTAAATAATAACGACTTTGTTCCACCTGGTTACAATGTTCTTAGACAAGACAGAATATCCAAAAGAGGCAGAGGCATTGCGCTCCTCTTCAAAACAAAACAAAACTGAATTGTTAGCCACTGAACAACCCAAGTTCAGTAATGGAGAAACTATGTTCACTACACTGAAAATCAACTAAGAAAAACACTTTCATGTAATTGGTACCTATATACCCCTTAGCAGTAACATTAGCACAGTACAATCCATTCTAGACTGGACATCCCAAAAATATCCCCAAGAAACAATCATACTAGGTGATAATATCGACTGGTCTTCCTGTAACTCGCTCCACCCAACTAACCACATTAACCTACACGGTTTCACTCAACTAATCAAAACCATAACACAGGTAGATAAAGCACAATATTCTCAGCCAATAACAGCCCTATCACACCTGCCCAACACACCAAACTTCTAGGAGTTATCATAGATCACAACATGAAATTCGATATACACATTGCACAGACAAAGAAAGGCCATAAACTTGGAAGCCTATATAGATGCAAAAAATATCTCACCAATGGCAGTAAAGCCACCATCGCAAGAACCCACCTACTATTCTGACTCCGCTATGCCTCCCCCAACCTAAACAAAGCAGACTAACAAACTAAACACCTGCTACAGTAAAATAGCTAGGTTTGTTACTGACTCGCCCTTCAGGGCACATCACTGCATAGCAATCAAGCAACCATCCTGGCTAAAATTACCCATCCTGTTCACATACAACCAGCTTACAATAGCCCAACAAATTATATATTATTCCGATAGCGTTCCTGCTCTTCATGGTCTATTTAATATCTACTCTAACAAACGCCAATTAAGATGCACCAATAAAGCACTGGCTAACATAGGCAAAAGCAACGATAGCTCTGGGGACTCCTTGTTTTCCACTACCCCATAGATATTAGGACCACTGAAAACAAAAATAATTTCAAAACACTCCTCCAGTCCCATTTACATAGTTCTTCGTTATGTAATTGTTCTGACCATGGGTAGCTTCATTTAATTAGATCATATACCTTAACCTTCTGTGAAAGCTTGCAACAACTCCTTTCTATACTCTTAAACAATGTTTGTTTACTGTACTAGCCGCTGATGAATGTAATCAAATGGCCGAACAAAATGTCCTTTCTGCTGTATTATTTATTCTAACATACTCTGCTCCTTATAGTATATTTAATTTTTGCTCCTTTCGTGGCCTTGAAACTGTACTTAACTTTTGACTCTCTACTGTACTTAACACGTGCCTTGTATTTACTGTAGTTGCTGTACTAATCTTAGTGGAGCTTTTCTCCTCGGGACTCCTCTGAAAATGGGATCCATGCCCAGTCGGACTTTCCCAGTAAACAAATGTAAAATAAATAAAAATAAAATACTGGGATGGTTTATTACTCTGTCTTTCTTTCGGCTTTTCCCGGTTAGGGGTTGCCACAGCGGAACTCCGGTCCACTAATGATTGGCAGTAGATTTTTACGTGCTGGCTTGCCGGGCTTAACGTACAACCTTCAACAAAGGAACGCCCATTCACGCATGTCGACACACTGAGAATCGAACGTGCAATGTCTAACTGTGAGGCTATATGCTATAATCACACAGAGTTTACATACAGCAATGAGCCAAGTAAAGAGCTCTGAGTCGCCTTTAGCAATACAGGATTAAAGATACATTAGTTTCCTATTTAACCCTCTTTATTACTAAAGTGCATGTAGAAGTAATATGGTTACATGATGCCTATGTTCAGGTTCAAATTGTACCTACTTTGGAGCAGGACAGAATGGCTTACTATGTAAAATGTTGATATTTTTCATTTGATCACTCCTGCAATAGCCTTAGCTATATGGGTTGCATGCTGTGCCTGGTGCAAGAGCCAACCAGCTTCCAAAGCTTTCAGGACACTTTCTATACACCAAATCCATTAGTCAGCTAGAGCTGAGCTGACTAAAATTAAGGTTTGGGTGCCAAGCCCTTTCCTGCAGCTGAAGAGACCACTCATATTTGGGCTTTCCAGGATCGATGGTTTGTTAATGCTGTTCCATTGCTGGGCATACAAGTTCCTTTTGTGGGGAAAAAACTTCCACTTTACTCTTTATGATAAAAAACTTTGTTTTTTCTGTAAAACTTTTAACTTTAGCTAGGACAAAGTGTTTTTAATGACTGTCATGTGACTATTATACACTGTCTTCTCCTATTTCAGTTACCCTGTACAGGGGTAAATCATTGGGTTTGGGTTTTACTGTAGGCTGTTGACCCATTCTGTATGGCTGTTTCTAGTAAAAGAAAAAGTGATTCTTCATTATCTGAAGAGATTCCACAGTTTAAGCCTCAAAATGATTCCGAAAGCACAGATTGTGTAATTTCCACAGAATTCTGATTCAGGTTCTGAAGTGTGTGGGGCTTTGGCTGGTAGTTTTGTAGGCTTGTCTTTCTCTGACACCATTTCTAATATGAATCCGTACTTTCAATGGGAAGACTTGAGATGTTTTTCAGTTCCTCAGCAAGTATTATGATTTGTTACAGCTGTAATTTCTAGAATCTTCACCTATTCCTATTCTTTCTTTTGTGGGATGGCTTTGTTACAGTCAGCAATTTCCCTGACAGCCAGCTTGCTGTCCCCAAGAAAGCATATAGATTGCATGAAGTCCCTCAATCAAGTTTTTATTAATTCATCCTAGATCTGACCCAGCAGCTTTAGCTTTAGTGAAACCAGCTGCTGCTAAACATATGGTTAATACTAATGCCTCTACTTCTGATTGAGATTTTTAGTGGTTAATTGGGTAATTTGTTTAAAAGCCTTTTCTGATTGCTTGTAGTCATCTAAAGCTGTTTTAAGTGTATTTTTTACTGTTTGTAGTCGTTTAAAGCTGTTTTAAGTGCATTTTTTACTGTTTTTGCCTTATCTTTTAAAAAAAAATGTCCTTGTTTCCCACCTTTCTAAGCTAGTATAGTCCAGGTTTCAGGCTAGTGCTGAATTCAGAGCTGTGTTACAAGTTTCTGAGTTGCCCATAACCTTACTTAGATAGAAGGAGATTTTTGTGTTCACCTGTGAGAGAGGGAGCTTTGAGCAGCCATCTGTCCCTGGAGGAGTGGTTCCAGCCCAGAAGTTAGTATTTTACAAGCCATTTTGGGCTAATTTCTCTCTTTCATTTCCCTGCTGTAAAAACCGCATTTGCACAGTTTTGCACGTCCGGGCAGCGGCGGTTAGGTAGGGCTAAATTATTCCCGGCTCCACCAAGTCTCCTCTTCAGTTTTTCCCTAGAAAGTAGTCTAACTCTTAACGTAAGCACTTAAAAAAGCATCCTACAGTCCAGCACTTGCTCAGACCTAATAGCAAGCACTAATATACCCCGACACTTGATTGCGCAAGGCTCATTATTCACCCCTCACCAACCAAGCGACTAAGCAGCTCACCCTACTATTCAAGCATGACCAAAGGACAATTTCAGGTATACTCTGGAGTCCAGCTGGTGAACCTGGGTATCCTGAGGCAATGTTACAACTGCCTCATGTGCACAGACAACCCTCTCCTCCTACCACAAAACATTAACATATGCAAGAGATGCAACTGTATAGCTAAATTGGAGGCTAAGCTCTCTCCACCCAAGACTGGAGCAGGCAGTAATGAGGAGAAGGTTAACACTTGCACCACACCTCCAGCCTCACATAGACATACTAAACCAGCACTGGCAAAAAATACATATAAATACACAAAATCATACTCTGAGGCTCTAAATAAAAACCTGCAAAAGCATCAGAGACCTCCAAAGCAGACACCCAAAAACCTGCACCTCCCATCACAAACCAGACAACACATAAAACACAAAATCAGTGTACCGCACAATCACAGCCCTTAAGGTGAAATAACATACCTAACACACTAGTAATAGGTGATTCTATAGTCAGGCACACACACGTCCCACTCACTAGGCTGGACAAGGAGAAGGTTACTGTTAGCTGCCTGTCGGGAGCCAGAATCCGACACATAACACAAGCACTCAGGTCACTCCAGAACAAGTACAAATATGACTCTGTCATTGTTCATGTTGGTGTGAATGACCTGAGATGTACCTCCCTGGACTACATGAAAAGAGACATGGAAGAGCTCTCTGATCATGTAGCCCGGTCGGGTATGGCCCTGACCCTGAGTAGCATCCTGCCCTCACCAAGAATGATACCGCAGTATAAAGAAAAAAATGATCAATTTCAGCAATTGGCTAAACTTCTGGCATCATTCAAAGGGGATCCAGTGTCTGTCAGCTTGGGATGACATGCTCGACAGGCCTCGTTGCTTCACAAGAGATGGCTTGCACCTGTCGCCCCTAGGCTTTCAAATACTGGCCAAGGCTCTTGTTGCCCCCATAGTGCCTTTTTTTAGGCATGGTTCAAAAGACAAATCCACCTTCATAAACAACACAACAAAAAACTGAGGGTTATGCTACTCAATGCCAGGAGTTTAAATCTCAAAATGCATGCGCTCGAAGCACTCTTCAGTATGGAGAACGTCGACATCTGTGCATTAACTGAAACCTGGTTCAAGGCTCCACAGAGCACCCCAGCACTACCGGGCTACAACTCATACCACACATTTCGTCCACAGAACATGGACCGAAACACAAAAGGAGAGGGTGTATCCATATTCATCAAGGATACCTACACCTCCAGGTTAGTGGCACAGCATGATTCCTCTGAAATCATCCATGTGCAACTAACATCGGACAAATCTGCAATGCAAATTGTGGCCTGGTACAGATCACCCTCCATGACCCAGCACCACAACTCCGCCTTTCTGGAGACATTGGAAAACATGAAAGTCCTATCGAACATCCTGATACTGGGCGATTTCAATTACCCTACCGTTAACTGGGAAATCTACTCAAGTACAAACTCCCAGATCCAGCGCTTCCTGGAATTTATCAATTCAAATGCCCTGGATCAGCTGGTAAACTCCCCTACCAGAGGTGAAAATATATTGGACCTGGTCATCACTAACATGGGCGACAGTTGTTCTGCACCGGAGGTTAACCCGTCACTGCTTAGATCAGACCATAAACTAATCACTCTGGATGTCCACACCACACCATCACCCCCAACCAAGGAAACCACAGTGAAAAACTTTTCTATAGCAAACTTCACCTTACTTAAGACAGAGGTGGTAAGTTTCACAGCCCCCACGCTAAAGGTTAACAGTGTCCAAGATGCAGGAACCTTTACAAATGCACTGTATGAGCACCTACAAGGATGCATGGATCATTCCATCCCTAGCAAAACCAAGACTCACTCCCCTAAGAGAAGGAAACCAGTCTGGGGGACCCCCTGCCATAAACAGGCTATACAACAGATGGAGGAAACTAGTTCAGAAAAAAAGCAAATCCCAAGAAGGAAAGACATCCCTGATCAGTATCAGTAAGAAACTAAGGATCCAAGGCTAACTTTAAAAGAAAAATAGCCAAGGATTTGAAAGATAACCACAAAGCCTTCTTTAGCTATGTCAAGAATCTAAGTGGCAACTCACAGATATGCTCTGAGCTAGTGCAAAATAGCACAAAATATACTGAACCTACTGATATTGCCAACATCCTGGCAGATAGATTCAGTGCAAACTTCACCCCCAAAAGGGCCCACAACAATACTGGAAAAGTGTAGTGTCCCAGAAATCACAGACGCACAGGTGAAAACAGCTCTTTCAAAAGCCAAAAGCACAGCGTCAATGGGGCCAGATGGTGTCCCAAGCTGCGTCTTGCATGAACTACAGAATGAACTAACCCCCCACCTAAACACACTGTTCAACCTCAGCCTCTCCACAAGCTACGTGCCCGTAGAATGGTGCACAGCAATGGTTATTCTGCTCCACAAAGGAGGGGCCACAACTAACCCTGGTAACTATCGCCCCATAAGCCTGATTAGCCTGGTCTGCAAGGCTATGGAGCGCATCATTATGGAACTCATTAAAGACATTGGGAACCTCCAAACACTTGACCTAACCCAGTTCGGCTTTGTTAAGGGCAGATCATGCCTACTAAACCTGGTTGACTTCTTTGAGGCAGTCACCAAGGCCATAGATGAGGGAAAGGTGGTTCACAGAGCCTACCCTTGACTTTGCCAAGGCTTTTGACACCATTCCCCACTCAGGAAGTATAGAAAAACTCACCAGCCTGAACATAAACCCCTACGTCATGAGATGGGTTGCCAACTGGCTTACAGACAGAACTCACACGGTAAGAATAGCGGGCTCCAGGTCCGACTCTAAACCAGTCACAAGTGGTGTCCCACAAGGCTCGGTCCTGGGACCCCTACTGTTCGGCATACTTCTCAGAAGTACAGGCAAACGCAGGAGGACTGTGGCTAACCAAGTTCGCCGATGACTGCAGACTGGGAGCCATAATTGACTCTCTGGCTGACTCGGACATTCTCCAAAAGGGCCTTACTGAGACGGACAAATGGTGTCAAAGTCATGGTCTCAAGCTAAATGCCAAAAAATGCATAGTCATCCCATTTGGGAAAAACAAAACACCCATGAATTACCACATAGGTGGCAGCCCTCTTAATACAGAAGAGGTAATAAGAGATCTGGGGACCCAGGTAGATAGTAATCTCTCCTTTGACAATCTTATTGCCAAAGTAGTTAGGAAATCCTTCTATGTAACCCATCTAATTACTAAAGGGTTCACATCTAGAAATAAAGAGGCTATAGTGCCCCTCTACTCATCAGAGGCAGAGCAGAGCCCCTCACTAACACTCTTCAAGAAAAACCTTGACGAGTGGATGGGTAACAGAAAATACACCCCGGGGATCACTTCATTGGCTCTGCTTGACAGAGGCTCAGTTAATTAGTCAATGTGGTGGTGAAAGCTGACACACTCAGACTAGGCTTACAAATGCCCTCGGGCAGATAGGCCTAGTACCTACCTATGATGAGGATGTGTATCGAAAGTAAGTATACTCTCTGTTGCACTGTTTTTTTTACAATTCTCAGCTGTCATGCTCAAATTTTAAAGTTTATGCTTGCTCCTTATGAGAATATGAGAAATATTTTGGCATCCGTTTCCTGTTGAGGAGAAATCTGATTTGTATAACTTGATGTTTTCTGTGTCTATGCACTGTTTGAAATGTGCTTATGAATCTGCTGATACTACTACTTCTAGGGCTGCTGTTACTGGAATTACGAGGAAGTTTGTTTGGCTGCTTCTCAACCTCCCAGAGAATGTCAAAAATGATAGTTTGAATTCTCTCTCAGCTAGAAAACTAGTTTTTAGACCCTCTGCTGCAGATTTGATTAAAAAGGGTGATGTGAGAGGAAAGCAAATTGAGGAATCTCAAAATTTTCACCCCCTCCTTCTCCAAGTTTGCCAAGGGATTCCGTACTCTTTGCACAACTTTATTTAAAAGCAAATTAAACACTCCCAGCAAGCTGATGAAAAGCAAATTAAAAAGCAATGGCAAGGATGTTCTAAAAAAGAAAACACAACCCCCCCACACACACACACAGAACAAAGGGCAGTCTAATAATTCTGAATGACTGTATGAACGATTTCTAATTCCCTTCACACCTTGACAGTCTTTTAATCCTTTTTGATATCATTTATTATGGATCTTACAGATCTATTGAGGGGCCTTTCAGCTGATAGGGATGATTTAGCAGCCTTCAGGCTTACTAATTTGGGGGAAGGTAACAACAGGGAAGCCTCTATAACAACTAACAGTTGTGAAATATCATTCCATAAACTGAATAAAAGTATGAGGAAATTAAGGGCCAATGTGTGGCATACCAAACTTTTTAAAGCTTACTTAGCTAAAGATACATCACCCAGGGGACTGAGGGTAAAGATACAACCACTTGTCTCCGAAGCAGATTCTATATTATTGGAACAATGGGCAGAGGCTCAACACAAATCATCAATGGAATTTGTCAAAATTTTATCAGCATATTATGATAGGACCATAGACAAACACATAATAGAAATTACCGATATGTGTAATGACATCAGTAAATTTGAAGGTCAAGAGGGCTATACGAATAACCTCCAGAAATTGGGACAGGACCTTCTCAGCCTTGAACAGACATTAAAGGACAAGAAATGGGCAGATTTCACTGGGACTTAAAGATTATGAAGGGGGGCACCCATTTTCTAGTAACAAACAGGTTAGGTTTGAGCCTTCCCACAGGAAGACTAATAAAAGGAAAAGACCCAGATCTATCTTGAAAAAATCAAACACATCAAGTTGTGACAAATCAGGTGAGGACTCCTCAGCCACTTTTAAGTCCACTACACAACACTCCGCTGACTCACCAGTATCCAAAAGGAGAAATTCTTTGATCCCTTTAGCCAAAGGTACAAACTGGGTGGGAGGAAACACAGGGGTGGAAAACATGGTAGATCTATTGAAACTGATTGTTCAGAAATGAAAAATGTGCTAAACATTTCATCTACCACATTGTCCACAACACAAATACAAATTCTTAATAAAGGATGTAATTTCATTCCTGGTTTCTTTATCTCTGAAGATCCATTTGCTAATGATATTTCTGAGTTTTGTCTATTACTTAACTTGAAATTATTTTTTCAGACAGAAGATAATTCAGGCAATGATGCAAGATTTAAATATCATAAATTGACTTTTACTCCACCAATGCATCCAAATGTATCCATGTTCTATAATTCCACTCTCAAAGATTTACACTTCAATTTTAAGGATATGCATGTAAAACAGAACAATGTATCCAGGAAGGAGATGGATACAATCATTGAAATGGCTAATAACAACAACTTAGTAATATTGTCAGCAGACAAAGGGGGTGCCATTGTAGTACAGGATTGGTCATCATATAATTCTGAAGCTATGCGACAGTTATCAGACAGTAGATACTATACACATATGGTGATCAATCCTACACCAGGATTTAAAAAGAAAATAGATGAATTCTTACAACTATAGCTAGAGGGGAAGGTATTATAACACAAGATACTCAATACCATCTCACAGTATCTGATCCCACTAATCAATACATTTACTTCCTCCCTAAGATTCACAAGGATCCTATACATCCACCAGGTTGACCGATTGTTTCGGGTAGGGGTTCCTTCACTCAACCATTATCTCAATTCCTCACATTACACCTTAAGCCTTTGGTACAATATGTAAGAGCAAGAATACAGGACACCACTGAATTCCTCCGCATTATAGCAGACATGCATCTTGAAGAAGGGTGGTATTTGTGTACTTTGGATGTTTCTGCATTATATACCAACATCCCCCATTGGGCATGCCTAGATGCATTGGAGTATTGGTTGACAAAGTCAGAACTATATCCCCCAGGCTTCAATGCATTGTTACTTTGTTTGTCGGAGCATGTATTGACTAAGAATGAGATATTTTATGGGAATGAATGTTATCTACAGACCAAAGGCACTGCCAGTGGGGCTTCTTTTGCCCCTATATATGCAGATCTTTTTATGGCCTATGTTGAAGACCAAATTATCTATGATAGGGCATACAACATCTACATGGATGAGACTGATATATGGAGGAGGTATTTGGATGATTGCTAGATGGTATGCAGATCTGACATTGTCTATCTCAAGGAGTTTGTCACCTATTTGAATGAAAACAAATGGGGTATTGAATTCACGATAACTTATGACAAAAATCAGATTACCTTTTTGGATGTCTTAGTCACAAAGAATGCAGATCATACACCAACAATAGAAATTTATCGGAAATACCCACAATACAACTCCTTGCTCCATGCCTCCATGCCTCCAGCTTTCATCCACCTCATATTTGCAGAAACATTCCAAAGTCACAATTTCTCCGCCTTGGGAGGATTTGCTCAGAGGAAAGGACATTTTCCACCTATGAGTCAGATTTATCTATAAGGTTTCAGAACCGTGGATACCAAAAAGGTGACCTTGCTCAGGGTAGACAATTTGCTACCAATACAAATCAGGAGAACCTGCTACAATATAGGGAGAACAAACAGAAATCCAATTCCCAAATTAGATTGGTCACCACATATGGGAGAAATACTGATGCTCTCATCAACTGTGTACAGAAACATTGGAACATATTGTTAGCAGATGACAAGCTTAGGGCCATTCTGGATGACAAATATCACTTTTCTTACAGACGGGGATGGAATATGGGATCCTTTTTTAATCATTACAAACACATCAATAGGAATGAGAATTCATCTAAACAAATAACCTTAGAAGGTGGCCCTCTAGTGGGATGCTTCCCATGTGGACATTGTACACACTGTTATAATATGTTCAAAACCAAGGAATTCACAAGCAGAAATACTGGTGAAGTTTTTCCAATTAAATTTTTCGCAAATTGTCAGTCAGATTGGGTGATTTATTTGGCATCATGCAGCTTTTCAGCCTTTTATTTAGGACAAACCTCCCGGTGTGTAAAATTTAGGATATCAGAACACCTTAGCGACATTAGGACTGCTAAACCAACCAATGCACTATATAAACATACAATAAAACATCCAAGTTTAGATTTACAGTGATTGATATTATTCAACGGAATGCACGTAACAAATCAGTTTGGCATGGAATATTAAACAAAATGGAAAAGAAATGGATTATAAAATTGGGTGCACTCTTTTCCCCTGGTCTTAATGAATATATGTGAAATATATGTGATGTAATTTTGTTCATGGACTCCGGGTGGAGCCAGACCACTTGTTATATATAAGGTTGCGATATTTTGTAACAAATGCAGACACTGAGGAAGGCCTAAAGGCCGAAACCGGTTTGTTTTTCTCCATCCTCCATTAATAAACTGATTACTGTCCACTGTTTGCTGGCTCTACCATGTTTTTGTAGTCTTTTAATCCTTCCAGAAAGTCTGAACCTCCGTTTCTCTCTTTGATAACAGATTCTCCCAAATAGATGGGTTCTGAGAGTAATCCATCAACATTACAGATGGTAGTGGAAATCTCTCCGCCCCCCCCCCCTTTTGGGGGAACACCTCCTTACCCACAAGTCCAGACCAGACTCTCTCTGCTCCTGTCATTCAACATGCACTTGCTCAGGGGTAAGAGAAGCTGCCCCCCCACAGGATGTTCCTGGTATCAAAGAAAGAATATTCTCGGAAACCACTTCTGGACCTTTCTTTTCTGAATATAAGGGGATCCAGTATCTGTCTGCCTCGGATGACATGGTCGACAGACCACGATGCTTTGCCAGAGATGGCCTGCACCTGTCACCCCTGGGATTCTGGATACTGGTTAAGGCTCTTGCAGCCCCTATAGTGCCTTTTTTAGGCAAGGTTCAAATGACAAATCCACCATCATAACAGGTACTAGAAGTCTAAACCTTAAAATGCACTCACTCGAGACACTCCTTAAAATGGAGAACATTATCTGTGCAGTGACTGAGACCTAGTTCAAGGCTCCAGAGAGCACTCCTGCATTACCAGGCTATAATTCATACCACACCTTTCGGCCATCTAACCTGGACCGGAACACTAAAGGCTGAGGTATGTCCATATTCATTAAGGATATCCACACCTCCAGGCTAGTTGCTCAGCATAATACATCCGAGATTATCCAAGTGCAACTAACTCTGGGCAAAACTCCAATCCAAATTGTACCTTACTACAGATCCCCCACCATGCCCCAGGATTCCAACTCCTCTTTTTTTGATATACTGGAAAATATTAGGGTTCAACCTAACACCCTAATAATGGGTGACTTCAACTATCCCACCATTAACTGGGAAAACTGTTCATGCATCAACTCCTTCACTTAACGCTTTCTGGAATTCATAAATTCCAATGTCCTGGATCAACTTTATCCATTCCCCCACCAGGGAAAACAATATCCTAGACCTAGTCATTACCAACATGAGTGACCGGTGTTCCAAACCTGAAGTCAACTCCTCGTTGGTCAGATCCGACCATAAGCTAATCACCCTAGATAGCCGCATCCAAAGCCAAGTTCATGCTTCTTAAGACAGAAGTGGTGAACTTCATGACACCCGTGCAGATGGACAATACAGTTACGACTGCTGAATCCTACACAAATGCACTCTATAAGCACTTACACGAATGCATGGATCATCCTTCCCTAACAGAACCAAGATGCTATCCTCCAAAAAAGGAAGCCAATCTGGCGGTCCCCTGCCATAAACAAACTCTACAACAGAAGGAAGAAACTGTTGCAAAACAGAGTAAAATCCCATGAGTGGAGGAGCTACCTGGTCAGCCTCAGTAAGAAGCTGAGATCCCTCATAAAATCATCCAACGCTAATTATGAAAACAAAATCGCCACTGATTCTAAGGACAACCACAAAGCATTCTATAGCTATGTCAAGAATCTCAATGGCAACACCCACATCTGGTCTGAGTTAAAGCACAATGGCATATAAATTACAGAACTAACTGATATTGCCAATATCCTGGCAGATAGGGTGAGTGCTAACTTTACCCCCACTCTCACCCCCTAAAGGGCCCATATCTATACTGAAAGAATGCTGAGTCCCTGTAATCCTAACTACATAGGTAAGAACTGCACACTCTAAAAGCCAAGAACACAGCATACATGAGCACGGACAACATCTCAGGCTGTGTTTTACACCAACTTCAGAACGAACTGGCTCCCCACCTAAGTACAATGTTCAATCATAGACTCACTTCAGGCTTTGTGCCCACTGAATGGTGCACAGCAACAGTTATCCCACTCCACAAAGGGGGAGCCAACACAGACCCTGGGAACTATCACCCTATTAGCCTGATGAGCCTGGTCTGCAAGGCCATGGAATGTATCATCATGGAACTTATAAACAGAGACATTGCTAACCTCCAGACTCTGGCCCCACCCAGTTCAGGTTTGTGAAAGGCAGATCATGTCTCCTGAACCTGATTGATTTCTTTGAAGCAGTCACCAAAGCAGTTGACGAGGGTAAGGTGGTTCACACAGCCTATCTTGACCTCGCCAAGGCTTTCAACACTATCCCTCATTCTGGAATTATAGATAAACTCACTAAACTAGGTATAAATCCCTATGTCACAAGAGGGGTTGCCAACTTTCTTACTGACAGAACCCACGCTGTAAAAGTTGTAGACTCCAAATCCGACTGCAAACCAGTGACAAGCGGAGTACCACAGGGTTCAGTCCTGGGTCCTGTCCTGTTTGGTATCTACTTCTCTGAAGTACAGGCTAAGACAGAAGGTCTCTGGCTAATGATGTTCACAGATGACTGCAAACTAGGAGCCATAATCGAGTCCCCAAATGATGTGGACATCCTACAGAAGGGTCTCAGAGAGACAGATGCCTGGTGCCAGAACCATGGCCTCAAGCTCAATGCCAAAAAGTGCATTGTCACCCCCCCTTGGTAAAAACTCTGTACCCATGAACTACCACACAGGGGGACAGTAGTCTCTCCTTTGATAATCACATCGCCACAGTGGTCAGGAAATCCTTCTTTGTGGCACACCTCATCACAAAAGGGTTCTCATCCAGCAAAAAAGAGGCCATTGTTCCCCTCTACTCGTCACTCAGACCCATTATAGAGTACAATGCCCCTTTTCGAAGAGGCCATGGTGGTGCAGCGGCTAGCGTTGTCCCCTCACAGCAAGAGGTTCTTCGATTCGATTCTCTGCTGGGAGCGCCTTCTGTGTAGAGTCTGCATGTCCTCCCCATGGTTGAGTGACATTTAAAGACATGTAGGTAGGTGCATGTGTGAATAGGTATGCCTTCATTGAAGGTTGGGTATCGGGCTGGCACCTCGGCACCGGAAAAATCTACTGCCAATCGTAAGCGGACCAGAGTTCAGCTGTGGCGACCCCTAATCAGGAAAAGCCGAAAGACATTGTATTACTTTAGCTGCAGAAAAGAGGAAAATCCCAGGATGCAAAAAACTCCCTTACCAGCCTCTGTAAGAAGCTGAGATACCTCATAAAATCCTCCAAAGCTAGTTACGAAAATAAAATTGCGAAAGATTCCAGAGACAACCACAAGGCATTCTATAGCTCTGTCAAGAATCTAAATGGCAATACTCAGATCTGCTCTGAGCTACAACACAATGGCATTAAATATACTGATTCCAAGGATATTGCCAATATCCTGGCAGATTGATTCAGTGCAAACTTCACCCCCTCTCACCCCCTAAAGGGCCCATCTCAATATCGAAAGATTGCCAAATTCCAGTAATAACGACCACACAGGTAAAAAAAAACACTCTCCACAGCTAAGAATACAGCATCCATGTGACCAGATGACATCCCAGGCTGTGTACTACATGAACTACAAAATGAACTGGCACCTCACCCAAGTGTCATGTTTAATCATTGCCTCACCTCAGGCTTTGTGCCCACTGAGTGGTGCACAGCTACATTTATCCCACTCCACAAGAGGGGGATCCACCTTGGATCCTGGGAACTACTGCCCCATCAGTCTGACAAGCCTGATCTGCAAGGCCATGGAACTTCTAAACAAAGACATTGGCAACTTTCAAACAATGGACTCCACACAGTTTGGGTTCATGAAGGGCCAATCCTGTCTCCTGAACCTGATTGACTTCTTCGATTCAGTCTCCAGAGCCATGGACAAGGGTAAGGTGGTCCACACAGCCTATTTGGACCTCGCCAAGGTCTTCGACACCATCCCCCACTCTGGAATCATAAACTTACTAAGCTGGGCATTAATCCCTACGTCACTCAATGGGTTGCCAACTGGCTTACTGACAGAACCCAGACTGTAAAAGTAGCAGACTCCAAATCCAGCTCCAGACAAGTGATGAGTGGAGTACCGCAGGGTTCAGTCCTGGGACTGCTCATGTTTGGCATCTACTTCTCTGAATTACAGGCCAACACTAACAGACTCTAGCTAACAAAGTTCGCAGATGACTGCAAACTGGGAGCCATTATTGAATCCCCAAATGATGTGGAGATTCTACAAAAGGGCCTTACAGAAACAGATGCTTGGTGCCAGAGCCATGGGTTCAAGCTCAGTGCCAAGAAATGTATAGTTATCCCCTTTGGGGAAAAACATGTACCAGTGAATTACCACATAGGTGGCAGTACACTAAACACCGAAAGTGTGATAAGAGACTTAGGAGCACAGGTGGACAGTGGTCTCACCTTCAATAACCACATCGCTACAACAGTCAGGAAATCTTTCTGTGTGGCACACCTCATCACGAAGGGCTTTTCATCCAGAAAGAAGGAGGTAATTGTCCCACTGTACTCATCCCTCATTACACCCATTATAGAATACAACACCTCATTTGGTATGTACCTCTGAAGACATCTGCAACAACTGGAAAGGCCGCAGAAATGCCTCACTAAAAGAATCACAGGCCTAAAGCAGATGCCCTATGCTGACCATCTAAAAAACTCCACCTATACTCTGTCGCATATCGTCTACTCAGAGGTGATCTCTGCTTGTCATACAAGGCCATGTCAAACTCAGAGCTGTTTGACATGCTACACTTAAAGAAATCCCAATCCCTCAGAGATGTATGCTCCAGGGATCTAAACCTTGTCATCACAATGAACAAAACATGCTGGAGGGATAGGTTCCTGGACCAGAGACTCCCCAGACACTGGAATAGACTGCCCATACATGTCAAGCAGCGCGCCTCTTTGCCCTCTTCAAAAGGAACCTTGATGATTGGATGGAAGGTAGGAAGTTCAGCCCGGGGATCACCTCACTTCCTTGCTAGACAGGGTCCAGGGAAGTAAATACTGTGGAAAGAAATGGGGAATTGTTATGGCTAGGCTTGTATAGGCCCTAGGGCTGATAGCCTAGTACCAACCTATGAATGTACCTCACAAGACATCTACAACAGTTGGAAAGGCTGCAGAAGTACCTCACAAAGAGGATTACTGGCCTCAAACAGATGCCCTACACTGACCGTCTCAAAAAACTCCAGCTTTACTCCGTAGCATATCGCCTACTCAGAAGTGATCTCTGCCTAACATACGAAACTATGTCAAACCCAGAGCTGTTGGACATGCTCCACCTAAAGAAATCCCAATCCTTCTCAGCTACATGCTCTAGGGACCTAAACCTTGTCACCACAATAAACAGAACATGATGGAGGGATAGATTCCTGTCCCAGAGACTTCCCATACTCTTGAACAAGCTACCTATCTGTATCAAACATAGCTCCTTATTAGCACTCTTAAAGAACAATCTTGATGAGTGGATGGGAAATAAGAAATTCATCCCGGGAATCACTTCCATGGCTCTGCTCGACAGGAGCATAGGAAAATAATTTTCTTGGGTGGCGAAACCAGGGGACCTTGTTGGCTAGGCTTACTTATGCCCTTGGGCCGATAGCCTAGTAACTACCTATGAATCAGATTTTGATAGTTCCAATGTTCAAAATGCTCTCTCTTCACAACTTGCTACTTATTTCCCATTTGTGTTTCTAGTGACCTTAGATTTAAATTATATACATCATCACATTTCTACAGATCCAGATTTCAGATGTTTCTTAAGGTTTTCTGTGTCTGGATCACATTATTAATTATTTGCATTACCCACTGCTCTGTCTAGTACTGCAAAGGTGTTCAAATGTTTTTGACTCCTGTGATAGCCTGCAAGGTATTCACATTTTCCATATTTACATGACTTGCTTATCTTCGCAGAGTTTTTCAGTGTCAGAATCTTTCAGTTGAGAAAGAGATCACCTACACAGACTGGGATTCCAAGAGAACTTACTTGTCTGATTCCCTCTCACACAATTGTTTTCCTGGGAGTATCTCCTGGACGCCTCAATTCAAAGAGGTTTTCTTCTACAGGAAAAAGATCTGTATTTAGATCCCTTCCTGACTTTTCTGCTCAGACTACCATTTCATCAAAGGGATTCCTCAAGATTCTGGCTGTCTTAGCATCCATGAAATTCATGACACCTCTTGCAAGATTCCACATGAGAAAAACTTAGAGGTACCTGATGTATCTTTATTCCAGGCATCAACATCCCCTGACATTTCAAATGTGGGTTTTGGGATTTGTGAAAAATAAATTTTGTTGTGGAGACACCATATATTTTTTTTAAATCTAGATGTCCCATTCTTCCTTCCTGCCCCTGTACAGTCAGTCACTATAAACACCACAGATTTTGCTTGGGGATCAGCGTCTATGGGGATAAAAGTACATGGTCTTTGGAACAAAAAAGAGCAAAATATATTAACATAAAATAGATGTTGGTTCTTACAAATGTTCTCAGTTCTCTCAACCATTTGTAGTCTCTGGGATCTCTTCAAGTGTTTACAGTCAACATCACAGTGATGTGGTACATAAGCAGGTAAGGAGGAACCAGATCTTGCCCTCTGTGCAGACTAGCCATGATAGTACAGTCAACATCACAGTGATGTGGTACATAAACAGGCACGGAGGAACCAGATCTTACCCCCTGTGTAAACTAGCCTTGGTAGTACAGTCAACATCACAGTGATGTGGTACATAAGCAGGCAAGGAGGAACCAGATCCTACCCTCTGTGCAGACCAGCTGTGATGGCCACTCATATTTCTTTACTGCTAAGTCTGAGTCTACAGGCATCTTGTAGGCAACCAGAGCAAAATTATGAGGCAGGCAAGCTGAGCAGAACCAGAACAGACCCTCATGAATGGTAACTAAATCAGGGAGTCTTACAAGAATTGGTCCAGCTGTGGGGAATACTGGAAGTAGAACTGTTTACCTCTGCTCACAACAAATAGCTGGCAAAATTCTGCTCCAGGACTCCATATAAGTCATGGAAAGCAGATGCATTTTATTTTTCTTGGGCAGGAATGTATACTTTTCCACCCTTTACACTATATTCAGGGTTATTCTGAAGAGTCAAAAAGTCTCCCCAAAGATAGCTGTGGTGACTCCCTTCCACACCAGGCTCCAGTGGTTCTCCCTTTTGGAAATGGCAAGGGGCCCAGAAGCTTCCTCACAAACTGGATATACTCACACAAGATTAGGGGTGTTTGCATCCTGACCCAAAACATCTACACCCGACTGCATCTATGAAATAATCTCAATACCTTTTTAAGGTACCTTTTCTCTAAGAATATGCAGCGGGTATTAATGGAGACAAGAATGCTTGCTACTAGAAAATCATATATTAGCAAGTAGAAAAGGTTTTCTAGTTAGTGCCAAAAGAAGAAGTACCTTTTCAAGGTTAGTGCTTCTCTGGTTCTACAGTATTTGTATGAGTTACTGTTCTGTGGCCTGTCTTACTAATCAGTCA
The DNA here is from genome assembly GCF_019279795.1 of Protopterus annectens. Classification (NCBI taxonomy): domain Eukaryota; kingdom Metazoa; phylum Chordata; order Ceratodontiformes; family Protopteridae; genus Protopterus; species Protopterus annectens. Next base: position 434,463,013 of record NC_056743.1, read on the forward strand.
AGGTTCACTTGTTGCCTAGTTCAGCATGTCTGCCAATGGATCCCCCCTCTTTCAATGCAATCCCATGTGAAAATGTTTTTGAAAAGGGTGCTACATAAGAAGCTTCTTAGGAAACGTGGCTCCTCCTTGGGATCTTAACTTTGTGTTAGAAAAATAACTTTTGCTCCATTTGAACCAGCTCATCAGGCTGACATGATCTTAACATGGAGAACAGTCTTATTAATTGCTTTGACCTCTGTAAGAACAGTATCAGAGTTGTTTACTGTTGCAGGCTCTCATAATGGGTAAATATCTAATTTTCCCCAAAGATGTGGTTTCCTTGAGAACTAGTCCTTCATTTATGCCTAAAGTGATATCCAAGTTTACCTTAAGCCAAGCTATCCATCTTCATCTTCATTCCAGAACCAAAGAATGAAAGCAAAAGGACACTGCATACCTTGGATGTCCACAACCAGCTCAGCTACTATCTTGACAGAATAACAATTTTCAGAACTTCTAATCACTTATTCATTTCTTGTGAAGGTAAGAGAAAAGGATAATCTGTACCAAAACAAGCTTAAAAACAGTTTACTATCACATGTTCGACAGTACAGTGCTGTACCAGTGAAGTCGAATGTCGAACATGTCGACTACACTGAAATGCTCAGAGTATAGTCTGTTAGTAATGATACTGAACAAGAGGGGGACCCAAGATAGAGCCTTGGGGAATACCTGTGTTGACAGGTAGAACTGGCGAGGTGATTGCCAGCGTATAGATTGTTGTCTGTTAAATAAGTAACTAGAGAACCAGTTTATAGTGGTGGTAGAGAGATGGAGATCAGAAAGTTTAGATATCATTTTGGTGTGAGAGACTGTATCGAAGGCCTTGGAGAGATCAAGGAATAGGCAGGAATCTACATGGTTATCACATGCTTCTGCTACAGTTTGGGTGAATGAGAGTAGTGCAGTTGATGTGCTGTGGCGGGGTCTAAATCCATGCTAGGTGGGAGTAAGAAGATTGTTGTCCAGCAGGTGTTTAAGTAGCTGGGTGTGGACACCTATTTCAATAATTTTGGATAGTGGGAGGAGTATTTCAGTGGGATGGTAGTTGGATGGGTCGGTTGAGTTACCACCTTTGTGAAGAGGGATTGTGAAGAAGGCTCTCCAAATGTCTGGGACAAGGGCTTCTGTAATATAGCAATTTATAAGGACAGAGAATGGATAAGCAATGGATTTGGCAAGGATTTTAAGGAAGTGGGAGGCATACTTTATCGACAGAGGGAGAGCAAGATTTGAGTTTACATTGTTGTGACGTGGTGAAAACAGTGGGGACTGGTTGAAAGGAGAATGAAATGGGGGAAGAGGGATTGGGGGTATGGGTAACATAGAGGCAGTGGGACTTGGTTGAGTTACCTTTTGAATTGTTTCTATTAAGTGTTTAAAAGTGCAGCAGTCTCAGTGGCAGTATTGAGAGGGAAGGGGTTGGGGTTGGAGGTTTGTTAGGATAGAGAATTTTGTTAACTGTAGACAAAAATCTTTTTGGGTTTTTGTGTGGGCTGCCTTGGTTGGAGTTAGTTTTTTTTTGTCTTTATGATTAGTTTTTTACACCAGTTTCTAAGTTCTTTGTACTGTTGGAGTGGGGGGGGGTTGATTTTTGATCTACGTTTTCCAGGCAGCATTCCTCTGATTCATAATAGAGCAAGTTTGTTTAGTGAGCCAGGAGGCACAGTCAGATTTTACTCTAATTTTTCTGGCTGGGGCTATGGAGTTAGAACATCTAGAAATATTTTGTTGAAAGAGGTTACTGCATCATTAAGAGGGAGGTTATGGAGGAATGTCCAGCTGATGTTGGACAGTATAGAGTTGAATTTATTGGGGTCAAATTGAGTTCGATTTGGCATGCTCTGTAGTGGTGTTCTTTGGAAGGATGTTTGAAATTTCTATGAATATAGGTAGGGGAGTGGTCATTAAGTGAGTTGGGAAGAATGCCAGGGCTATGATAGAGTCTGTGGTCGGAAGTAAAGATCCAATCAATTATACAACATGTTTTAGAGTTTCTATTGGCTCTGGTTGGGGAGGATATAAGTTGGTGGAATCCAAATAGACCGAGGCTAAGAATTGGAGATGAGGAGGAGAGTGAAATCCAATCAATGTTGATGTCACCAAGTCTAATTGTTTCATATGGAATATGCTGGGTGAGCCAGGAGAGAGAGCTTTCTAGAATAGGGATGTTGTCACCTGGGGGATATATATGGATACAATGGCAATTTTTTTTTGTGAAGGTTAAGATGATAGTTTACAATTAGGATTTCTGCAGGAGCGAAGCTGGGTATGGGAGTTTAGAGTGAAAGAGAGTAAGTTGGTCAGAGTAGAGGATGGCTACCCCTCCACCTCTCCTGTTTGTTCTATCTGCACGATAGATGTTATAACCTGGGGGTAGGATTTCTGAGTTGGAGATGTGAGGTTTTAGCCAGATTTCTGATAGTGTACAGATGTTAGGTGAGTTTACATGGAGCCAGGCATGTAATCCGGGAATTTTGTTGACAATGCTTTGGATATTTAGTGAGAAAATGGTTAGTGATTTTGATGGAGGAGAAAGAGATTGAAGGAGAGTGAGAGGGTGAGGGGTAGGGGGTATTTGAGAGAAGTTGAGAAAGGAGAAGTAGGCCCTGGGTTAGGGTGGATGTTCCCATCCAGGAATTGTGAATCAAGAAAATCGAGCAAAGAAGAGAGTAGGCTTATTAGTGGGGGCACTTTCTGCTAAGATGGTGGAAAGAGATATATTCGAGTAATGCTTTATAGTAAAAAGGTTGGAGGGAGAGACTGGAAATAGGTTTGGGGAGTTGATGAGTGAGTGATAGCTGTGAGATAGGGTGGGTGTTACTGTTGGAAAATACAGAGATATATGGTAAGATGTTGAAAGTGTTAGGAGGACGAGTTGGGAGAGTGAGGTAAAGCAGTGACAATTATGAGGGATTAATAGGTTTTCTATTAGTGTTGTAATGAATGGGATACATTTGAGAAGAGAATAAGGGAGGAGAGATGGTGGAGAGACTTGAAAAGGGCAGAAATAGGCTATATACAGAGAGAGGCTGAGGTAGAAAGTGGTAAGGGAATAGTACAATAAGTTTGAACTTTAGGAGGACTAGAAGGAAGGAGAATTGGAGGGGAAATTAAGTTGGTTGAGGGGGAGGGAAGAGGTGAGTTGGAGGGGAGGGGTGATTAGGTGGGTATGGGTGATTGGCTAATTAACAGACGAGTGCTGAGAGTATAAACTAAATTAATGTAGGGGTGGGTGGGAATGGAGGTAGGGTAGAATAGCGAAGTGAGCCCGAGCGTAGCAAGGGTGAATGGAGCGGGTTGGCCTGGCTAGAAGAATCGCAAAGAAAAAATCTGAGGTATGCCAGTGTGTAGATAAGTCAGAGGGACAGAAGACTGGGTTAAAAAGGAACAGGCAGAGGTGTTTAGAGCTGGATAAATGAGTAGAAGATACCTTGTACCTGTACCGATGACTGGCCATAGTTAAAGGGTAATAACTGTTTTACTTGAGGGCAACTGCAGCAAAGATACTACCTGACTATGTTGGGCTTGTTAAAACAGTTAAAGGTCTGCTGAAAATCAAGTGTATTTACCAAGGGGATGCACCAGCAGTAGCAAAAAACCACTGTGGGAGCTTCAATAAAGGAGAAACTAGGTTTTCCTAGTCAATACTGCCATCTAGTGGCCAACTAGAACCTTAAAATTAAGAGAAGAGCTTCTTTATTTTTTATTTATTTTTATTTTACATTTGTTAACTGGGAAGGTCCGACTGGATATATGTCCATTTTCAGTGGAGACCCAGGGAGAAAAGCTCCATACAGTAGACATAAGACAGAACATAATGCACTGGAAAATACAATAGAGAAATACAATCCAGAGAAATTTTTCATGATTACATAACGAAGGCAGAAAAATATTTACATAATTAGATAATGAAAACATTCCATTATAAGAATAATTCAGGTTGTACAATGTATTTGAAGGTCATTTTCGAAGTTCCTAGGTCAAGAATCAAGAGGAGCGTATATAAATGTGTTACATCTTATACATCTTAGATTTCATTTAATCACATGGCAGTAGAGTCATATAGTTAGAATTCAGAGACACAGTTAAGAGACCCTAGTTGGGTAAACAGTAGTGAAGTGTGAGGAATTAGTCAGGGGTAGAGCAAGGACAGAGCCATCGTGAAGTGAAGTATTGAGTAAGGTTCTTTTTAAATTTGGTTGGAGAGGGTTGTAAGGTTAGTTCTGTAGGGAGAGAGTTCCAGACTTTACCAAATGAGTTCATAAACAGAGCTTCTCCAGCTAAGTTGTTGCTTTGAGGGTGAAAGCTAACATTTTGTTAGAGGATCGAAGAGTTTTAAGGTTATGGTAGGGGGTGATGAGTGTATTAAGATCGGGTGTCCATTTGGGCTGATAGAGAATCTTGTGGACGATTATTAGTTAGTTGTTTAGTAGAAGGTTAGGTAGTTCAAGCCAGCTTAGTAGTTTGAGATTGTGGCAATGATGGGTCCTGTAGGCAGAGGCGGTAACAAATCTGGCAATGTGATTATAGCAGGTAGTGAGCTTGTTCAGGGAGGTTTTATTCAGGTTGGTGAATAGGGGTGAGGCATAGAGAAGTGTGGATAGGAGATTAGTGTGAGCAAGAACAGTTCTGGCAAGGGGAGCTGAGAAAGGTTTGATTCAATGTAGAGAGCCAAGTTTTTCATTTACTGTTTTGATGGTGGTGTCAATATGCAGATCAAACTTTAGGTTGTTGTCGACTGACTCCTAGTAGTTTGGTTGAGGGGTCTGGTGAGATAGTGCTGCCATTGATAGATGTGATGGAGAAGGTTAGAGAGGAGGTCTTACGGGATGGGGAGAACAGCAGCAGTTTGTTTTTTGGGGGGTTTCATATTAGACAACGATAGAGGAGCCAGTTTTCTACCATGGTAAATGTGTTTTGAGATGGTGTCAGTAGCTCGTCTGGGGTTGTGGCAGAGCAGATCAGGGTGGAGTCATCTGCGTATTGGATACAGGTAGTGTCTGGTATTACTCTGTGCAAGTCATTAATGAAAATGGAAAATAAGAGGGGCCCTAAGATGGATCCTTGGGGGGACTCCAAGAGTTATAGGTAAGAGGGGTAGATAGGTTGTCTTTCCACAGGGCTGCATGTTGCCTACCTTCCAAATATGACTTAAGCCATTGTATAGCATGGGTGTCTAGGGAGAGTGTTTCTAGGGTTTGCAGGAGAAGTTGGTGGTTTACCATGTAGAAAGCTTTGAAAAGATCTAGAAAGATGGTTGAGGAGAGTTTATTGCAATTACGGTTGTGATTTATGGCATTGGTGAAGGACAATAGGGCAGTGGTGGTACTGTGGTTTGGTCTGAAGCCATGTTGAGAGTTTGACAGGTGATTGTTATCAAGAAGATAGGCTAGGAGTTTTTTGGATACATTTTTCCAGGTTTTGGCTATAGGACAGAGCATTGCTATGGGTCTGTAGTTTGAGATGTCAGTGCAACTGCCTCCCTTGTGGATTGGAATGATATGGGATACTTTCCAGGTAGTGGGAATGGTAGCTTCAGATATGGATCGGTTGATGAAAATGGATATAGGGTAGGCTATGGCATCTGCTGCTTTTTGTAGGTAGTCTGCTGGTAGGAGATCAGACAAGGGTAGTTGGTTTTAGTTTTCTAATTAGAATAAGGATAAATGAAGTTGAGACTGGTTTAAATTTGAAGGTGGTTTGGGTACTGGGTGTAGAGGCAGAGGGATTTAGTGGACTGGAGGCTAAGTTATTGGCTAGGTTTTGGATAGTTTCTGTAAAGAAGCTATTGAAGGAGTTGGCTACTTCTGCTGGAGAATGTGAGTTGTAAGCTGAGGGGACAGAGGTGGTAGATTGTCCTGGATGGAGCAGTGCGTTTAGAGTTGCCCAGAATCTATTTGGTTTGTTCTGGTTTTTGTGTTGTAGGTTGTGATAGTAGTTCTTTTTGTAGGTAGTGACAGATTGTTTTGTGTCATTCCTTAATTGTCTATAATGGAGTTAATCTGTGAGGTTTTTTGAGGTACGCCAAGTGGCCCAAGCTTTATTTCTTACTAAGAGTTTTTGCCTAGTTGCAGCTGTAAGCCAAGGGGTGCTTTTGGTTTTAGTCCTAATGGTACGAGCTGGAGCGTGGCTGTCTAGGATGGGTAAGAATTTAGTGTTAAAGTATTGTACAGCTTCTTCTAGTGGGAGATGCTTTAGAACTGACCAGTTGCAAAGTTTAAGGTCTGTTTGAAAATTCTTTAGGTTAAAATCTTTCTTGTTTCTGATTGTTTTATAGGTGGGTTGTTTGTGGATTTCAGCCTTTTGCCTGATGATATAGGTGAGGTGGTGATCACTTATGTCATCGGGCAAGGTTCCATCTTTAAACGTTAATGGATGATTGTTAATACGTATCCAATCTAATATAGTTTCTTTATTGTTAGGTTTAGTGATTCTGGTGGGGGAGGATATGACTTGTGAGAAATCATAAAGGTTAATGTAGGAAGTGGGGGGTTCTGAGGATTATGAGTACCAGTCTATATTAAAATCTCAGAGTACAATGGTTTCCTGGGGATAATTATTTGATAGCCAGTTTAGTATGTCTTCAAGTACTGGTATGCTTTTCCGGGGGGGGGATATATATATATATATACTTTTGTTTTTATTGATGTGTAGTTTAGTAGTAATTATTTCAGCAGTAGTATTTTGGAAGGTTTGATGGCTGTCAATGGTTACTTCTAGCATGGATTTGTAGAGTACAGCTACCCTCCCTCCCTTTTTAGCAATGTGGTCATGTCTAATTATGTTGTAACCTGGTGGTATTACTTCACTATCTAATGTACTTGGTTTGAGCCAGGTTTCAGTGAGACAGAGAACATCAGGAGAAAGGTGATCTAATAGGGCATGGAGGTGTTGAACTTTATTATTTACGCTTCTGATGTTTAGATGGCTTACCAGGAGTGAGTTAGGAGGTATGTTTATGGTAGTGGTTATAGGGGGTGGGGTGGTATTGTTGGTAGAAGTAATGGTAGAGGATGGACCTGGGTTTGGGTGGATGTCCCCATCCCTGGTGAGATTAGTTTGATATTTAATGATTAATTTCAGAATCTTATAAAGAAGGGTTTGGTATTTTTTAGTTTTTGGGCTGATGTAACAGTTTCAAATAGTACTTATGAGGTGTTATATTGGATAGTTATGGGGAAGTAAGATGTGCTAGTTTATTAGGTTTGCGCAGTGTGATAGTAAGGCTTCTTGGGGAGTGAAAACCATGAATCACTTGTTCACATGCTGTTAGTAAGTAAGGGATAAGCGATAGTGGTATTATGGAGTAGGTCAGTAATAAGCTGGATGAGGGGAGTTTTGGGGCCATGGCAAGGTAGGGGTGGAGGTGATGGGGTTTAAAATAGAAGAAGAGTGATTAGAGTGGGTGTGGTTGTTAGTTGATTAGGTGTTAGGAGGGGGTGTGGTTCATTGATTAGGTGTTAGGAGGGGGTGTGGTTAAGTAGTATAAGTGTAGAGGTGCTGGAGGTGGGTGGAAATTGGGGGCAGGGTAGGGGAGCTGAGTAAGCCCACAGGGCGAATGGAGCGGGTAGAGACAAGAAGATGTGAGGGCTATAAAAAAAACTATCAGAAACTACAGCTCATACTCTTAAAGATTGGGCTGGAGCTATGGTGTGGGGGAAGTAGTGAAGACAAGATGCAAGTATAAACTGGCTGGTTCAGGAGAGTGGACAGAGTTAGCAATAGAATAGATGGGGAGAAATGGTGGAAATAACTGCTATTTTTCAGCCTTTCTTCTTCTTTCAGCTGCTCCTGTTGGGGTTGCCACAGTGGATCATCTGTTTACATTTCTTCCTGTCCTCTGCATCTTGCTCTGTCACACCCAACCACCTGCATGTCCTCTCACCACATCCATGAACATTATCTTAGGCCTTCCTCTTTTCCTATTACCTAGTAGCTTCATCCCTAGCATCTTTTTCCCAGTATACTCTGCATCCCTCCTCAGCACATGTTCAAACCAACGTAATCTTGCCTCTCTGGCTTTGTCTCCAAACCTTCCAACCTGGGCTGACCCTCTAATATACTTATTCCTAATCCTGTCCACCCTCGTCACACCCAGTGCAAATCTTAACATCTTTAACTCTGCCACATCAGCTCTGACTCCTGCCTTTTTGTCAATGCCACGCTCTCCAATCCATGTAACATAGCTGGTCTCACTACCCTCTTGTAGACCTTCCCTTTCACTCTTACTGATACTCATCTGTCACAAATCACTCCTGACACTCATCTCCACCCACGCCATCCTGCCTGTACTCTCTTGTTCAACTCGCTTCCACACACACCATTACTCTGAGCTGTTGATCCCAAGTATTTAAACTCATCCACCTTCGCTACCTCTACTCCCTGCATCCTCACCATTACTCAGTCCTCCCTCTCATTCACACACACACATTCTTAGTCCTGCTGACCTTCATTCCTCTTCTCTCTAGAGCATATCTCCACCTCTCCAGGGTCGTCTACACCTGCTCTCTACTCTCACTACAGATCACAATGTCATCTGCAAGCATCATAGTCCACGGGGACTCCTGTCTGATCTCATCTGTAAACCTGTCCATCACCATTGCAAATAAGAAAGGGCACAGAGCTGATCCTTGATGTAATCCCACCTCCACCTTAAACACATCCGTCACTTCCACTGCAGATCTCACTGCTGTCACACTACCCTCATTACATATCCTGTACCACTCTTACATACTTCTCTGACACTCAGCTTCCTCATACAACACCACAACTCCTCTCCCTGTCATATGCTTTCTCTAAGTCCACAAAGACACAATGCAACTCCTTCTGACCTATTTTGTACTTTTCCATCAACACTCTCAGAACAAACATAGCATCTGTAGTGCTCTTTCCTGGCATGAAACCATACTGCTGATCACTAATCATCACCTCCATTCTTAACCTAGCTTCCACTACTCTTTCTCATAACTATATGCTGTGACTGATCAATTTAACCCCTCTGTAGTTACTACAACTCTGCACATCATCCTTATTCTTAAAAATCGGTACCAAACACTTTTTCCCCATTCCTCAGGCATCCTCTCACTTTCCAAGATTTCATTAAACAATCTAGTTAAAAACTCCACTGCCATTTCACCTAAACACCTCCATGCTTCCACAGGTATGTCATCTGGACCAACAGCCTTTCCATTCTTCATCCTCTTCATAGCTATCCTTAACTTCCTCCTTGCTAATCCACTGAACTTCTTGATTCACTATCTACACATCATCCAACCTTCTCTCCGTCTCATTCTCTTCATTCATCAGCCCCTCAAAGTACTCTTTCCATCTGCTCAACACACACTCCTCGCTTGTGAGTACGTTTCCCTCATTATCCATTATCACCCTTACCTGCTGTACATCTTTCCTAGCACAGTCCCTCTGTCTAGCCAGTCGGTACAGGTCCTTTTCTCCCTCCTTAGTGTCCAACCTTTCATACAACTCTTCATATGCCTTATCCTTAGCCTTCGCCACCTCTCTTTGCCATGCACCTCATCTCCTTATACTCCTGTCTACTTTCTTCATCTCTCTAACAATCCCACTTCTTCGCCAACCTCTTTCTCTGTATACTCTACTGCACTTCCTCATTCCACCACCAGGTCTCCTTGTCCTCCTTCCTCTTTCCAGATGTCACACCAAGTACCTTTCTAGCCATCTCCCTTACTAGGTCTGCTGTAGTTACCCAGCTATTCAGTAACTCTGCACTGCCACCCAGTGCCTGTCTTAACTCTTCCCTGAACTCCACCTCACAGTTAGCCTTTTTCAGTTTCCACCAATTGATCCTTGGTGCTCCCCTTACACTCCTCCTCCTCCTCTTGATCACCAGTATCACCCTACAAGCCACCATCCTATGCTGCCTAACTCCACTTTCCCCTGCCACCACTTTACAGTCTCCAATCTCCTTCAGACTGGCCCTTCTACATAAGATATAATCCACCTGTGTGCATCTTCCTCCACTTTTGTATGTCACCCTATGCTCCTCCCTCTTTTTAAAATGCGTATTCACCACAACCATATCCATCCTTTTCGCAAAATTCACTACCATCTGACCTTCTGCATTCCTTTGCTTAACACTATAATTACCCATCACTTCCTCATCCCCTCTGTTCCCTTCACCAACATGCCCACTGAAATCTCTTCCAATCACCACTCTCTCACCCTTTGCTACAGTCATCACCACTTCATCCAACTCACTTCAAAATTTTTCTTTCTCATCCATCACACACCCAGCTTGTGGAGCATATGCAGTAACAGCATTCATCATTACACCGTCAATTTCCAGCTTCAAAAACATCACTCTGTCTGACACTCTTTTCACCTCCAAAACACTCTTAGCATACTGTTCCTTCAGGATAACCCCTATGCCATTTTTCCTCCCATCCACACCATGATAAAACAATTTGAACCCGCCTCCGATACACCTAGCCTTGCTCCCTTTCCATCTGGTCTCTTGCACACACAATATACCAACCTTCCTTCTGTCCATCATATCATCTAGCTCTCTCCCTATACCAGTCATACTGCCAACTTTAAAAGTTCCGACCCTCACTACCACAGTCCTAGCCTTTACCTGCCTTCGCCCTCTTCTCCTCCTTTGGCCAACAGTAGCCCAATTTCCGCCAGCACCCTGTTGGCCAACAGCACTGGTGGCAGTCGTTGTTAACCTGGGCCTCGACCGATTCGGTATGTATATCTGTACTGTTGTCCGCATGTATGATTTGGCAAAATTTTATGCTGGATGCCATTCCTGATGCAACCCTCCCCATTTATCCGGGCTTGGGACTGGCACAAAGAAATACATTGGCCTGTGCATCCCCAGTGGCTGGGTTACAATATTTCCGATTAGATGATGTACATTATTTTATGATGCATCCTGCCAGTGTCACGGCCAATAACCTAAAGCGAAGCTTGATAATAATGTGTGTTACTGTGCTTGTAGAAGTTACCCAAAATACATTACTTTGTAAAGTGGCACTTAGTTGTAAATGAAGAAACTTTTTTTGTGTTCTGGATTAGATGGCTGACTTGATAGCCTGCAGCAAACGTTTCTGTTTAAAATGTTTTTAAATTGGGATTCAGTAGTGGGCCTAATGCTGGAGGGTGGCAGAGCAGGATGGAACTAGCAGAGGTCTGCTCAACCATGATTTGTCAGTCAGGAGATTATGTTGGGGCATTATTTGTGGATGTCAGCAGTGGGTCATGCATATGAAAGCATGTGCAAAGATGTACACTAACACTGCTGCAGAGGAAGCACTCTCGTCCTTTGTAGTGTAGCTGTGCTTTAGGACCAGGCACCACCACTCACCTCCCACCCCCAGGAGAGATCAGATGTCTGCAGTAAAGCCCAAGACAAAAAGTTTAAAAACTGATGAGTTTGAACATTAGTTTTATAGCATTTTCTACAGCCAAGTATATCACAGTGAGAAATTAAAATTATGAGATGCTGTGATGTGTGAGAGCTCTGAATATCCTGCATGGTGTTATGTGATGTAACCTACTAGCAGAAAATCATGCTGTTAATGTACACCTACTTATTAGTAGATCAACATTTTGGGCTGAGACAGATAATTATAAACTTGCAGTCTTTAATAGTTTATGGAGTTTCAAAGACATAGTAGTGAAACACCAAATGAACACAAACTGAAACTAAGAAAAAACGTCCAATGGTGCTAAAAAACTTGCATTAGATACATGACTAATGCTCAGAAACTTGTTTTAAAAGTTGAGCGCTTTCGTTCCATACATTCAAAGGAACTTCATCAAAACTCAGCAAAGTTAGTAGTTGATGCATTTTTGTGAAAATAGGTAGAGTTGCAAAACAGTTTATCTGTTAAATTAATATAGTGCTAATACATGTCCTGAAGTTAAATAAAACTTAATGTAAAATGGTATATGTGTGTCATTGCTAATTTTTGATGCTAAGCACCATCGCTTACCTTTGGAGCTTTTATAAACTTCCCATGTGACCTGAAAATAAAATGTTATCTTTAGATGGCTTCCTTGTTTTTGTAAATGGTAGCCTACCTGAGTGCAAATGGAAAATATGGACTTTTATTTATTTAAATTTTGGAATTCACTATGGAAACTTCATTTTGCTAACTTAAGTAAACCAAGCGTGTGTGTATGTGTGTGTGTGTGTGTGTGTGTGTGTGTGTGTGTGTGTGTATATGTATGTATATATACATGTATATATTTTAGACCACAGACGTGAAGTAAGTGTGGTAAGGGAACTGGGAATTTAGTATGTTTAGACCATAGAAATGAAGTAAGTGTGTGTAAGGGAATTGGGAGTTTAGTATGCTTAGCTGCACAGAAGTAGGTGTGTCCATGTGTGCAAGTAGTAGGTAGGTCTGTATGTGTGTGCTTGTGTGCAAGTAAGAGGGGGGTAGGAGTGTGTGTAAGAGGGAGTCATACCTCGCAATTATCCAGATTTTTGCCTCCTATTTTCAGTCCGTTTCTCATAAAATTGTGCTTTTTCTGGCAAGTCATTGAGAAAATAATGGCAGACATTTGAGTTTTAGACTTCGTATCCTCAGAAAATGCATACTAATGCAAACAGTGCTGTACAGATTTTCACATCTTCATATCCTTCAGAAAAATGCATTCCAACACAAATCCTGTTATTCTAGCAACTTTCTAAATGTCTTCCTAGTTTTGCACCTTTGTCCCCAAGATTATAACAGGCTTTGTCCAGATGTCTTGTGCTAAGAGACTGAAAGGTTGTGTGTGTGTGTGTGTGTGTGTGTGTGTGTGTGTGTGTGTGTGTGTGTGTGTGTGTGTGTGTGTGTGTGTGTGTGGGAGGTAGCATACCCCTCAGCTGTCCAGGTTTTTGCAGAATGTCCAGATTATTGCCCCTTATTCCACCTAAAAAGGATTGAAGTTGCCAAGTAATGAACAGTTTCAGTTTTAGATGTCATATCCTTTAGAAAAATGCATACTAACACAAATCCGGTTAACTCTTGCAATTGTCTAAATTTATGCGACCCATATTTATAATCTGTCCCTATTTATTTTAGACTTTGTCCAGATTTCTTGCACTAAGAGGTTGAGGACTTGAGGGGTGTGGTGTGTTTGTGTGTGTATGAGAGAGAGAGAGTGAAATGCCCTAGTTAGAGTTAGCAGGTGGAATTTATTTTCAAGTGCATTTTCAAAGAACTGTGACCTTTAAGGGAAGCTAAGTTTACTGCTGCTCATGCTAAGTCTGTTTATAATGTGCAACTGCTTTGTTTAGCAAATGGTATCTCTATTGTGGTATAAAGTTTTAAAGCAGTGTTAGTAGCACCACAGGTAGCATACTTGCATCTTAATGTAGTGAACTCAAGGTTCTATTACTACAGAATGTACATTTGTATTTTAAGGGGGTGGCAGACCTCTCAGCTGTCCCGAATTACTTGGATATTACCAAGTTTTGGGGTCCCAATAATGGGGTGCCACGATTTCCGAGTGGCACCCCATTATTTCCGATTTTTCAAAAGTATTTTTTTTTTATTTTCTCGCTTTCGGAGCTGACGTCATCACGTGCGCGATGACATCAGCTCCGTCAACATGCCACGTGTCTGAATAGTGGACTGCTGTTCGCGGCACAGTAGAACACAGGATATCTCTAAGCCACGGCAGGAGGATTTATTTACTTTTTAAGCCAGCCGGACTAGGAATGTACTGCCATTTGGGCAGGAAGTGTCTGCTCTGCTGTTTAATGAACGAACTGCCGTTCGGGCAGGATTTCTTCAACTGCCAACTCTAGAGCTGAAAGTGTCTGTTGCAGGAGGACTAACCAGACAGAAAGGACCATTGATAGAAGGTACTTTGTTGTATAAAGCTGGCAAATGCAGTGTGTGTGTGTGTGTGTCTGTGAAAGGGCAGCTTCTTTACTTTGTTTACTGTGCTTGGCTCAGCTTGCAGAATGCAGGCATAACTTTTGAGAGTATGTTTATCTTACAGGTATTATGGCTGAGAGAAATGGCAGCTTCTTGAATCACTTTTGAATAGTGAGTGATTCTTTTTTACTTAACGGACTAGCTTGCAGGCATAACGTGTGTGAACCGGCAGCTTTACTTTGTTCCTGTGCTTGTTTTGAATGGTGATTCCTTTTTCTTAATGGTTCAGCTTGCAGGCATAGCATGTGTGTGAAATGACATAATCTTTACTTTGTTTAGCTCAGTTGCAGGCCATGGCATTAGGGCTAAGAGAAATGGCAACTTTAACTACTTTTGTGAGTGTATGTGTTTAGCTCAGCTTACAGGTATAATGTGTGTGAAACAGCAGCTTTACTTTGTTCCTGTGCTTATTTTGAATGGTGATTCCTTTTACTTAACAGGCTAACAGCTCAGCTTGCAGGCATAACGTGTGTAAACTGGCAGCTTTACTTTGTTCCTGTGCTTATTTTGAATGGTGGTTCTTTTTACCTAACAGCTCAGCTTGCAGGCGTTAATTCTTTTGAATTGTGATTCTTTATTGCAGGCATTACTTCTTTTGAACAGTTATTACTTATTGCAAGCACTACTTCTTTTGAATGGTGATTATATACTGCAGGCATTACTTCTTTAGCACAACAGGAGAATACTAGCTTTTGATGCAGAAGGCTATGGGTTCTATTACCACAGTATGTAGATGGATTGCTGTACTGTGTTGTACTTTTAAAGGGGGTGGATTCTGCAGTCCTGAGAATGTCCTCTTTAGCAGAGATACCAAGTAACTATGAACCTGTTATCAGTGTGGCATCCATTCCTTATTGCAATATTACTAGCTTATCATTTTTAATGCAACCTAGACAATTTATTCCTCAAGGGCAACAGGCACTTTATTTGTAGATGAAACAATGAAATATTAAGTTGTTTGCCAGCAGCAACCTTTTCATTAGTTTCAGATCTCTTTAATGTGGAATTATTTAGATGATGTTTACTTCTGCAGAGATTGTTCATATTTACTGATAGTTGTGGATTGTAGAAGTTTGAGTAGACTTTTATAATGGAAATTTTCTGAATTGGGAAGTTTTGTCATTATTGCTTCATGCATTTTGTTGCATTGCATACTGGAAAAATGTTCAAAACAATAAATTTTAAAATGCGCTATAACAAGTGTGCTATTTTATACGAGGAATGTAATTTAATACAGTCAGGAAGGTGTATCAAAGAACACGTGTATGTTTCATGTGCAAGAGGCCTATGATTTGAAAACAGATGCCTTTTCTTTGGATGTGGTGTGGGTTTCAATGAACGTGAGTCTCAAGAGCAGAGACGTTTTAATGCCAAGTCTATTTTCATTGTGAGACAATATTGCCAATTTGCTTTGTTTAACAGATATCTATTAGTATTTTGTGCGTTGTGCTATAAAATGTAAAAATAAAATCCAAATAATCATTGTAGAAGTAAAGCAGTATGCATGCATTGCACACATTTGTGTTTATGGTAAATGGGGCAAAATAGCCAGGTAATGGGACATTAGAATGGCTGCAGGGGGACACTGGTGCCATATTTTGGTTGGTCTGTTCTTCAGTTTGCATTTGAAAGTTGGTATCCCATAATTCCATTGGAGTGGGCGGGGTTACATAATTATGTATGCAAATTTTATGTTAATCGGCATACAGATTTGTACCTATTTTTCATGGGTTTTGTCCAGATTTTTGATATTTCCAGGTTGAGAGGTATGGGGGGATGGGGTGCTGCAGTCATGAGGATGTCTCCTTTGGATGAGATGCCTAGTAACTATGAACCTATTTTTCAGCTTGCCATCCACTTTCTATTGCAATATACCAGCTTGCCATTTTTATAATTTAACATAGGCAATTTATTCTTTGACGGCAGCAGCCACTGAATTTGTAGATGAAACGTTGAAATATACAGTTGTTTTCTAGCAAACAACCTCTTCATTAGATTCAGATATCTTTAATGTGGAATTATTCAGATGACTTTTACTTCTGCAGAGATGGTGTATATTGACTGATATTGGTGGATTGTCATGACACAAGTTTGAGTGGCCTTTTATGGTTGAAATGTTCTGAATTGGGCAGTTTGGCATTATTGGTTTGTATGTTTTGTTTCATTGCTTACTGGAAAAAATGTTCAAAACTTTAAATTTAAAACACACTCAAACAAATGGTGCTGTATAATACAAGGGATATAATTCAATTATATATTAAAATTAATACACTCAGGTGAATCAAAGAACTTTTGCATGGCCCTAACAAAGTGTGCAAGGAGCCTATTGCCTGAAAACAGTTCAAAGGTAAACAACCTGCCACTGGCCAGATGCATTTTCTTTGAATGTGGGTTTCAATGCTGTTTCAGTAAATGTGATTTTCAAAGGCAGAGAAGCTTTAATGCTAAGTCTGTTTTCATTGTAAGACTATTGCTTTGTTTAGATTTAGTAAATGTCTATCAGTGTTTGGGCTATAACGTTTGAAATAAAAGTTGCAAGTTAAATCCAAATGTCTGTAATCATTGTAGAATTAAAGCATAAAACAGTATGCACACTGAGAGATTTGAACAGTGTCTATGGCAAATGGGGAGAAATAGCCAAGTAATGGAACACTGGAATGGCTGTGTGGGCAGGTCTAGGGGTGGGTGGGGATCTGGGTTTGCACCCCCCCTGCAAAAAATCCTGCAGGCTCCCTTGGCACTTGGTTGTCTTTTGTTGCACATACCTGGTATTTGATTCTTCCAAATATCTGCCTAGCACCAACCTTTAGTTTTTTTCTTACTGATTCTCCTCCGGTCCCACCCCGCTCCAAATATCTGCCTCGTAACAGCCATTTGCTTTTTTCTTACTGGTTCTCCTCCAGTCCCTCCCCAACCCATGTCATATGTGAGTTTACTTCTCTCCACAAACCAATGGGTGCCATTTTTAAAATAGTTAGTTCTCCCCTTCTGACCACACTATGTGTTTGTCCACTTGCTGTAAGTGTATTTTCAACTATTTGTTTTGCGGTGTGATTGTACATCCTGTAAATGGATTTTTTTTCAACTGTCTGTTGTGCATTGTACAGATAATTGCTTTATGAGAATGATTTTGACTCGCTGTGCATACTTCTGCTTTTGAGTTGTTTAAAGTGTTCATTGTTTAGTAGTGTAACTTATTTTCTACTTGCTGTGCATTATGCAGTTATGCTTTGTGCGAATGTTTGCAGCTGCTCAGTGTATACTTGTAAGCAACATTACCTGCCTCAGAACTGTTGTAAATGATATCTGTTTGTCAGTAGATTCTGTATTCTGCTGAGCTGGAGTGTGTTTGTGTAGGTACTATCTCTCACTGTTTGTACCGGTGGCTGTGTATTTCCATTAAGTACAATTTAGGAGTTGCTGACTTAGGTTTAATGACACTGAATTTGACTTTTTTTTAACCTTAAGGTCCCTAGAGGTTTCTTGCTGCCAGTAATACATATTTCTTATATGTTGCATTGATACATATTTCTTTTATATGTTGCATTATATTGATTCCTACAACTGAAATAATAGTCTATAACTAATACTACTATGTTTATTTCATGGATGATACTGCTCTTCTACATAGTTACTCTTTATTTTTTTTCCTGTGTTTTCGTACCATTATCTTTCCCTCTTGCTCTTTCCAATAGCCCTAAGTTGCTGTGCTTTCCCAGTGTTCACAACACTGCTGCAGCTCCTTTTACTGTACAAAAATCCAACTCTGTGAAACCTAAAAGAGACTGGGAAACTTAAGACACCCGAGCCAGCAGCAGTCATTTTTCCTCTATTTCTTCCTCCAATATTACAGTACCTTGCACGTGGTACTGGATTATAGTTTTTCCTCTAGTCCCTATAGTAATTTGGTCATCATACATTTTATATCTTCCCTATAGACTCCCTTCCCAACTTAAATACATTTTGTTTCACTTTTTCCATCATTCTATTTAACCATAGCCCGATTACTAGAACAACAGTTCAGAGCAATTGGTTGTCTTTTCTTGCACATACCTGGAATTTTTCTTCCCGCTCCATTCGCCCTACGTTACGCTTGGGCTCACTCCGCTTCCCTACCATACCCCCATTCCCACACACCCCCAGGCTTGTGACCTTTATACCTAACTAGCCACTCCCCCAAGCCTGTCTCTCACACCAACCTCTTCTATTTAGCCTGTCTCTCACACCAACCTCTTCTATTTAGCCACTCCTTTTCTCACTCTCTCTTCAAACCACATCACCATCTACCTTCACTCCACATCACCTCACACAATGCCCAAATTGTACTATCACATCAGGATGATACCCCTACCTAATCCTCCCACTCTAACCACAACCTGCATAAAGGATAGTCATGCTTAAATCCCTACTCACTCCTGTACAGATACCTACTAGAATTTTACAACAATGCAGCAACTCTTTGGGTAAGGAAAATGTGGCCCCTAACCTTTACATTAATAATAAGCCTAGCCATCATCTCATACTTAATCTCCTACCACTACACTAGCAAGTCAAAATTTCAGACTAAATCTCCTACCTGCCCTAACCATTCTCAAGACAAACCAGCCTTCTCTGTAATATCTCCTTTCGACAACATCACAAATCTTGATCTTGCCACATTCAAAGTAACCTCACACTAATTAAACAACCACATTTCCTCAAAATATAACACGTCTATAATCAAAAGCCTAAAAACTATAATCTAAATAGCATCCCGAATCATCCTTGGTGGAGATGTGCACCCAAATCCTGGCCCTACAAACAATAACAGCTTCCCCCCGCTACCATATAAATAACATTCTAACCTCCCCCAGGAAATTAGCAGCTCTCCTATACTCAACATAAACATAAGGAGCTTACTGAACAAAATCCCTGAGCTACATGCTACCCTGACCCCCTACTCACTCAACATAGTCCTCCTCACAGAGACCTAGCTAAAACCACTAAATAATAACCACTTTGTTCCACATGGTTACAATGTTCTTAGACAAGACAGAATATCCAAAAGAGGCAGAGGCATTGCGCTCCTCTTCAAAAAAAAAAAAAAAACTGAATTGTTAGCCACTGAACAACCCAAGTTCAGTAATGGAGAAACTATGTTCACTACACTGAAAATCAACTAAAAAACACTTGCATATAATTGGTACCTATATACCCCTTGGCAATAACATTAACACAGTAGAATCCATTCTAGACTGGACATCCCAAAACTTTCCCCAAGAAACAATCATACTAGGTGATGTTAATATCGACTGGTCTTCCTGTAACTCGCTCCACCCCACTAACCACATTAACCTACACGGTTTCACTCAACTAATCAAAACCACGACACAGGTAGATAAAGCACAATATTCTCAGCCAATAACACCTCTATCACACCTGTCCAACACACCAAACTTCTAGGAGTTATCATAGATCACAACATGAAATTCGATATACACATTGCACAGACAATAAAGAAAGGCCATAAACTTGGAAGCCTATATAGATGGAAAAAATACCTCACTAATGACAGTAAAGCCACCATTGCAAGAACCCACCTACTATTCGGACTCCGCTATGCCTCCCCCAACCTAAACAAAGCAGACTTTAACAAACTAAACACCTGCTACAATAAAATAGCTAGGTTTGCTACTGACTCACCTTTCAGGACACATCACTGCATAGCAATCAAGCAACTATCGTGGCTAGAATTACCCAACCTGTTCACATATAACCAGCTTACAATAGCCCAACAAATTCTATATTATTCCGATAGTGTTCCTGCTCTTCAAGGTCTATTTAATATCTACTGTAACAAACGCCTATTAAGGTGCACCAATAAGGCACCAATAAAGCACTGGCTGACATAGGCAAAAGCAACAATAGCTCTGGGGACTCCTTGTTTTCCACTTCTGTTAGAAAAGCATGGAATACCCTCCCCATAGATTTTAGGACCACTGAAAACAAAAATAATTTCAAAACACTCCTCCAGTCCCATTTACATAGTTCTTCATTATGTAATTGTTCTGACCATGGGTAGCCTCATTTAATTAGATCATATACCTTAACCTTCTGTGAAAGCTTGCAACAACTCCTTTCTATACTCTTAACCAATGTTTGTTTACTGTACTAGCCACTGATGATTGTAATCAAATGGCTGAACAAAATGTCCTTTCTGTTGTATTTATTTTAACATACTCTGCTCCTTATAGTATATTTAATTTTTGCTCCTTTCGTGGCCTTGAAACTGTACTAAAATTTTGACTCTGTACTGTACTTAACACGTGCCTTATATTTACTGTAGTTGCTGTACTAATCTTAGTGGAGCTTTTCTCCTCGGGCCTCCTCTGACTTTCCCAGTAAACAAATGTAAAATAAATAAAAATAAAATACTGGGATGGTTTATTACTCTATATGTTATAATCACACACAGTTTACATACAGCAATGAGCCAAGTAACGAGGTTGTTTCTAGTAAAAGAAAAAGTGATTCTTCATTTTTTGAAGAGATTCCAGAGTTTAAACCTCAAAATGATTCCGAAAGCACAGATTGTGTTATTTCCACAGAATTCTGATTCAGGTTCTGAGGTGTGTGGGGCTTTGGCTGGTAGTTTCGTAGGCTTGTCTTTCTCTGACACCATTTCTAATTTCTAGTTGGAAGACTGAGATGTTTTTCTGTTCCTCAGGAAGTATTATGATTTGTTACAGCTGTAATTTCTAGAATCTTCACCTATTCCTCCTGTTCTTTCTTTTGTGGGATGGCTTTGTTACAGTCAGCAATTTCCCTGACATCCAGCCTGCTGTCCCCAAGGAAGCATATAGATTGCATGAAGTCCCTCAATCAAGTTTTTATTAATTCATCCTAGATCTGACCCAGCAGCTTTAGCTTTAGCTTTAGTGAAACCAGCTGCTGCTAAACATATGGTTAATACTAATGCCTCTACTTCTGACTGAGATTTTTTTACTGGTTAATTGGGTAATTTGTTTAAAAGCCTTTTCTGATTGCTTGTAGTCATCTAAAGCTGTTTTAAGTGTATTTTTTACTGTTTGTAGTAGTTTAAAGCTGTTTTAAGTGCATTTTTTACTGTTTTTGCCTTATCTTTAAAAAAAAAATGTCCTTGTTTCCCACCTTTCTAAGCTAGTATAGTCCAGTTCTCAGGCTAGTGCTGAATTCAGGGCTGTGTTACAAGTTTCTGAGTTGCCCATAACCTTACTTGGATAGAAGGAGATTTCTCTGTTCAACTGTGAGAGAGGGAGCTTTGAGCAGCCATCTGTCCTTGGAGGAGTGGTTCCAGCCCAGAAGTTAGTAGTTTATAGGCCATTTTGGGCTAATTTCTATCTTTTTCATTTCCCTGCTATAAAAACCGCTTTTGCACAGTTTTGCAGGTCCTGGCAGTGCCGGTTAGCTAGGGCTAAATTGTTCCCGGCTCCACCAAGTCTCCTCTTCAGTTTTTCCCTTGAAAGTAGTCTAACTCTCAACCTAAGCACTCAAAAAGCATCCTACAGTCCAGCACTTGCTCAGACCTAATAGCAAGCACTAATATACCCCAACACTTGATTGCCCAGCAGGGCAAGGCTCATTATTCACCCCTCACCAACAAAGAGACCAAGCAGCTCACCCTACTATTCAGGCATGGCCAAAGGGCAATTTCAGTTATACTCTCCAGTCCACCTGGTAAACCTGGGTATCCTGAGGCAATATTACAACTGCCTCATGTACACAGACAGCCCTCTCCTCCTACTACAAAACATTAACATATGCAAGAGATGCAATTATATAGCTAAATTGGAGGCTAAGCTCTCTCCACCCAAGACTGGAGCAGGCAGTCATAAGAAGGTTAACACTTGCACCACACCTCCAGCCTCACACAGACATACTAAACCAGCACTGGCAAAAAAATGCACATAAATACACAAAATCATACTCTGAGGCTCTAAATAAAAACCTGCAAAAGCATCAGAGACCTCCAAAGCAGACACCCAAAAAACCTGCACTTCCCATCACAAACCAGACAACACACAAAACACAAAATTAGTGTGCTCCACAATCACAGCCCTTAAGGCGTAATAACATACCTAACACACTAATAATAGGTGAGACTATAGTCAGGCACACAGACGTCCCACTCACTAGGCTGGAGAAGGTTACTGTTAGCTGCCTGTCGGGAGCCAGAAAACGACACATAACACAAGCAACTCATGTCACTCCAGAACAAGTACAAATATGACTCTGTCATTGTTCATGTTGGTGTGAATGACCTGAGACGTACCTCCGTGGACTACATGAAAAGAGACATGGAAGAGCTCTCTGATCATGTAGCCCAGGCAGGTATGACCCTGACCCTGAGTAGCATCCTGCCCTCACCAAGAATGATACTGCAGTATAAAGAAAAAATTATAAATTTCAACAATTGGCTAAGCTTCTGGTGTCATTCAAAGGGGATGCAGTGTCTGTCAGCTTGGGACAATGTGCTCGACAAGCCTCGTTGCTTCGCAGGGGACTGCTTGCACCTGTCACTCCTAGGCTTTCGAATCGTGGCCAAGGCTCTTGCTGCCCCCATAGTGCCTTTTTTAGGCAAGGCTCAAAAGTAAAACCCACCTCCATAAACAGCACAAATAAAAAAATGAGAGTTATGCTATTCAACGCCAGGAGTTTAAATCTCAAAATGTACGTGCCCGAAGCACTCCTCAGTATGGAGAAGATCGACATCTGTGCAGTAACTGAAACCTGGTTCAAGGCTCCACAGAGCACCTCAGCACTACCAGGCTACAACCCATACCACAGATGTTGGCCACAGAACATGGACCGAAACACAAAAGGAGGGAGTGTATCCATATTCATCAAGGATACCTACACCTCCAGGTTAGTGGCACAGCATGATACCTCTGAGATCATCCATGTGCAACTAACATCGGGCAAATCTGCAATGCAAATTGTGGCTTGCTACAGATCACCCTCCATGTCCCAGGACCACCACTCCACCTTTCTGAGGACACTGGAAAACATGAAGGTCCTACCGAACACCCTAATATTGGGCAATTTCAATTACCCTACTGTTAACTGGGAAAACTACTCAAGTACAAACTCCCAGGTCCAGCGCTTCCTGGAATTTATCAACTCAAATGCCTTGGATCAGCTGGTAAACTCCCCTGCCAGAGGTGAAAACATATTGGTCCTGGTCATCACCAACATGGGCGACAGGTGTTCCGTACCAGAGTTTAACCTGTCACTGGTTAGATCAGACCATAAACTAATCACTCTGGATGCCCACACCACACCACCACCCCCAACCTAGGAAACCACAGTGAAAAACTTTTCTATAGCAAACTTCACCTTACTTAAGACAGAGGTGGTAAGTTTCACAGCCCCCATGCTAAAGGATAACAGTGTCCAAGATGCAGAAACTTTTACAAATGCACTCTATGAGCACCTACAAGGATGCATGGATTGTGCCATCCTTGGCAAAACCAAGACTCACTCACCTAAGAGAAAGAAACCAGTCTGGTGGACCCCTGCCATAAACAGGCTATACAACAGGAGGAGGA